>NW_026706253.1:0-237587 GCF_029867415.1 Vicia villosa
TGTTCGTACAAGAGGCGCGAGCAGTTCTCGAAACCGCAACAATGAGGAGTAGTTCTTATGCACTGAGGACATTGCATCATCTAAGTCTGGGGGAGTCGTATTATTTCTATTTCCTTTAGTTTTATTTTTCCCTTCAGTTATTTCCCTTCCTTGTAATGTTTTTCTAATTCAATAAAGAATATTTATGGAATTTAAGTCTTATATGTATAATTCCGTAGTTATTTCAATTTCTTCCATTTTCTTGAGCCATAACAAAAATTTTTTGCTCCTAAACGATAAACGCAAACCCCACACGTTCGAGAAATACAAAGCTACTCAAACACTCAACGCATTATAACTGAACATAGTCAATATCCTTATTGTCCCAACACTCTAAAACCCCCAAGTGTGCGTAACCGATTTGAATACCCGTTATACCAAAACCATCGACTTTAAGTTTTGAAATAACCCTTAGTAGTTTATTCTAGCAGTCGGCACCGTCTTAGATACAAACTACGCAGAGAGTCGACGAATATAAGTGTATGATCCTCATAATAATAATTATGTGCTTAACCATAAGAAGAAATGTGCCTACTAAGTAAGGTGATCCTCACAAGATCATTTAACCTAACGGTCGCAAATCTCAAATACAAAGAATTTAAAAACTCACTGTCGATTGGTTCAGAAGTCATCTGGTACTGAACTTGGTAGGAAGGACTATTGTCCGATTCCCCACAATCTACAAGTGAGTGCTAAGGAGTATACCACATATTGTGCCAGAACTCCATGAGAAGGATCATAGTCACTAACCGACTACTCTGCTATGTGCGTGTCAAGATAATGGGCTTAATGTGATTGCGCGCGAATGAAAAGGGTGAAACATGATGACGAGTCAAAAAGGTCGAGCTATAATGGCATGATTCGGATTGGTATGCATACTGGGAGTTGTTTAGTGTTGTTACTATAAGTTTATTGCTAGAATCATTATCATTATTTTCAAATAAGAACACTGTGTAGCTGAGTATGACCGAACGACGTGGTGGAAGTGTGTTTCATTTATCTTTATCTTATTTTGCTTGAGGACAAGCAAAGGTTCAAGTCTGGGGGAATTTGATAACACGATTTTATATCGTATATTTAGCTTAAAATCCATAGATATTTATAGCATTTTCCATTTATTACGTTAATTTATTATGATATTACGCGTGTATTTGCTTTGTTTCAGGTTTTACACTCTTATTATGCCGAATTGTGAAAAAGAGAAGAAATGGAGCCAAAACGACCCTTATCTATGCCTAAAAGACGTAAATTGGGTGCTGAAGTAAAAAGGGAGTGCAATTAAGGGCCAAGTGTGCTGAAAGAGACCCAAAGACCCAATGAAGCAATCCAGCCCACGAAGGAAAGCAGCCCAATGCACACAAGTAAGAAGAGACGCACGTCTCTGCCACCTCAGCAAAAGGGAGACGCACGTCTCCACCTCCCTAAAGATTCTCCACTTGAGACGCACGTCTCAAGTCACGCGCCCAGTCTCCCTGAAGAATCGGAGACGCACGTCTCCAAGCCAGTCTGTTGAAAGCTCCTTTTTTCACGCAACGTCACTTCAAAGCGTCCCCTATAAATAGAAGCAGTCACTTCAGTCCAAACTGTCCAATTTTCCTGCCAACGAAGTGCTGCCGAAATTGTACCGCGAACTGCTTTTCTTTATTCTGCTTTCATTCAACCGTTTATTTTCTCACAACGATTTCTACACTGGAAATTGTTGTGAACTTTTCGTAGATCTAGCCTTACGTTAGATTTATCGTTTTATTTCCTTGTTTTTATTTTCTGCCATTTAAATTCCGAAGAACGATCCAGCCAACCTGTGGTGGAAGTTCGAGTACTTCAAGATTCAATTCAATTCAGATTTATTTATTTCAGGTTTATTATTTACCGCTTTATTCATATTTGTTTGCATGATATATTATATGCCATTTAATATGCTTTTTATTATGAACCGAACCGATTTATGCATGTTTAATCGTATTAATATGGCTGGCTAAATTACTAAAGGTGTCGGTATGTAAAGTAAGTTAACCGTAGGGATCCGAAATAAATTGGCTTAATTTATGTTTTATTAATTATCACTTATTTTTGGTTTATATGTCTAGTTTAATTAGTAAGTCTTAAAACCAATAGAGCGAAAGTTTGAGGGGTTAGGACGGTCAAAGGTTAAAATCAATAGAGCGAAAGTTTGAGATCTTTAACCAGATAGTAGGCATAGGACATTAGTTTTAAGGATGGCGAAAGCGTATTAAAACTGATTGGAACTTATTTATTTTCAAAAATTGTTTTTACACTCGAGCGGGATGGCGAAAGCGTACGTTAGGGTTATTAGCTTGCTCCGAGTCAACAGAGCGAAAGTTTGAGATTAGGAGATTTAAATAGATAACAACCTCGTAAAATAGGCATTTTATTAAGTACATTGTTTCCAAAAAGCTCTTCTAAAATCTAATGGGATGGCGAAAGCGTACATTAGGATTAGGATAGTAGTCTGAATCAACAGAGCGAAAGTTTGAGACGAGGATTTTTAATCAATGGAATTAGTAAAGATTTTTAATGTAATTATGCAAAAGCCAATGGACCTTCGGATTACCTTTAGTTAAACGAAATACATACTGATACCTGTCTTTTATTATTATTCTTTATTTTCTCACAATCACTTTTCCTTAGGAACAATCGAAATTTTAGTACTCCTAGCTTTACATAGTAACCTTAGATAACGGTAGATCGATTCATAGTCCCTGTGGATTCGATATCTTTTAAAACTACACGACACGACTGTGCACTTGCAGTTACCAGATTTATAGACACGTAAAGTCGCGATCAGGACATTGCATTGTTTTGAGGTAAGATTGGGATAAATTCGATAAAAGGATGTAATGACATTTGGGATTTCCCCAGCTCAATCATTTATAAAAAGAAGGCATGAGCTATTTCAAGTACAACTCAATGGGGTGCAAAAATGGTTAAGCTGGCAGGAGGAAGATTTTAGGTCTACAGTAGGAATATCATATGTGCTTGACGTATCGCTTAATTTGTGGAAGATAAGAACACAAACAATTGATGATAACATTCTGACAAAGAAGTCAATTAAGGTTTTGGAGCTATATCATATGTGCTTCATGCAAGCAGGACTAAGCGTGGCCAATTATCCGTCCTAGGCGTTCACCACATATTGTATACAAACATGTTTTAATGTACCAAGGTTCAAACAAACACTGTAAATTCTTGAATTCTTTCTACCTGTTTGTATCTCACAATTTAAAAAATTTCCTTTCTTTTTCTCTATTACGTATATTGTACTCTATACTCCATCATTCCTTAAGACTTATTAATCCAAGCTCTCGACAAGTTTGTAAAATCAAGATCCTTCATAGGATCAACACCATCTCTCTTCACATAAGACATTAAAATGGTTTACCTTATTAACCTTAGAAGTTTAATTCATACAAATTAACAAAGAATAAAATAAATTTCATTTTTATTTTATTACCATATTACAAACTATTTGTAGAAACATGAAACAAATAACTTCATCAACAACCTTTAGGTTCATTACAACGATATTAAGGATTTATATTGAAGCATGAAATGACTTGTAAAGTATAAGAAACACGAGCACAGGAAGCAACAACTACAGCTAAAGAAATCATCAGATAGACAATACTAAGCATGTGGAGAAAAATAAATTTTGGTATTCTCTTTTAAATCATGTTTATTTTCATTGGAAAATACACTATTATAGGTTAAAATCCAATAGAGCCAACTAATTCAATTGTTATTGATGAATGGTACTGTCGTTTTATAGTTGTTATGATGACAGAATACAATCTCCAAACCAATTTAAAGTTGTTGGTTTTTAATGGAGAGAACACGCCAATGATTGAAATTGTAATGTCTTTAATGATAAAATCATTATTCAAGAATCTTTTGGCTGGAGTTCTTTTGGCACTGGATAAATGGACTGGGATAAAACTTGGAAAGCTCCAAGTAGATGGACAATTATTGCAACATTGGCTATATCGACTAGCCCGAAAGGATTATAGAAACAAATAAAAATTGGTGAGTAGGTTTCTAAAGTTATTTTCTTCATAAGATAAATCTAGAAACATACTCAACAATTTCGATTATGGTTTTTTATAACCCTTTGTGACTACACGACACAGCTAATGTTGCAATATTATCCATCTAGTTAGAGCTTTCCAATTTTTTCTCACCCCATTTACCCAACTATCAAAAGAACTATAAGTAAAAAATTCTTGGATAATGATTTTATCAACCAGGACATTGAAATTCCAATCCCTGATATGGTCTCCTCATTCAAAATAAACCTTTTTAGATTGTTTTGAAGATTTGGTTTTGTGATAAATGATAATAACAATTGTAGTATCAATGCATACACCATTGTTCAATGACATCAATGGATTAATTAGGGCTATTAAGCTTTTGCATCTAATGTGTATTTTCCAATGGAACTTTATTCTCTAGGTTTTTCCTCTGTAACTTTTGTGTAAGTTTTTTGAGGTTAGATATGGAGTGGCATCAGGTGCGAAGGAAGTGGTTCAGATTTCTTGTAGCAAAATGGGACGTTTTTCCGGTGGTTTACAAGGAGGCTCTTTGGATAACAGAGTCCATTTTCTTCTCCGATTTTTCGGAAAGAATAGGGGAAAAGGATATGTTTGAACTGTTCGGTTGCCACGGCAATGTAGCGGAGGTGGTGATATCACCGCAGAGGAACAAAGAAAGGCTAAGTTCCATTTGGTTTGCATGTGTCTGGGTGATTTGGTGGAAACATAATAAAGGAATTTTTAAGAATGGTGGTGGGGACTTGGAAGGTTGGATAGAAGAAATTCAGCATATCTCTTGGAAATGGTTGAAGAGTTGTATTAGGGGATTTAGCTATGCTCTTAGCCAATGGATTATAAACCCTACAGGAAACTTAGGCGCATACAGAAGTGTGGAATTCTGATATCTGCAGCTGTTGGGAGTTTGAGACCAGTGGTTGGGAATTGGTGGTTCGTGTCCGTTAGTTTTAGCAGTCCTCGAGCGTTTGTAGAAGTTACCCTATGTGTGTCTGTTTCTCTAACTGGTATTTGCCTTTTTGATTGGGTGTTGTGCAGTTTTAGTCAGGATTGGGAGCAGATTTGGTTCTTGAAAGTTCTGAGATTATTTTGCAATTTGAGGTCTGGTGTTCAGTTGGCTTTTTCTTGGTATCAGGGGTGGATTGCTCGGCTTTGCAGTATGGTAGCTGCTGTGTTTCTGTGAAAGTGGAGAGCAGTAGCGCTTCGTCGGCTTGGAAATTAGTCCTAAGCGTGTGTTGGCAGTCGGCTTTTGTGAGGTAGTATCGGAGTCCAGGAGTTGTCGTTTTTCTGCAGCCGTATTCTTATATTTTTATTTTAGATGAAAATACTTGAAGAAACATGATTGAAATTGTCTCATGTGATTCCTAATATAAACGGAGGCGTAATTTTAAAATCACACCGCAATTGCGGTCCGGTGCAGTTACGGAGACAACCGCATCTGCAATATTGCGGGTGCAATTGCGGTTGCGGACCGCAATTTAAAAACATGTTTCTTCAAGTATTTTCATCTAAAGGTTTAGAAAACTGAAAGGCCAACGATTTATTGCATGGTTCGGTAGTGGAGATTTTGCTTTTTCAAAAACTCTAATGGTAGACTATTGAAATCCAATGAAAGTGGAGATTTTGCTTTTCAAAAAACCCTAATGTTAGACTATCGTTTATCGTTTCAAATTAATAATGGAATAAAAAAAAATATAAAATGCAACAAATTATTGGATGTTGCCACATCACCCGTAATAAATGTCAAATCAATAATATTTAGTTAGTTTTGTTAAAATTCCTTTCTACCCATAGAATTAGTAGTTTTATCAAAGGGCTTGTAGTGTACTTTTGCTTTTATATATTAATAATAAATTCAATTTTTTTAAGGCATCATAGATATAGCATTCACATAACAATGTACACCAAAATTCAATTCCAATCTTAAATAAAAAGGTGGAGACAAATACAATTGGGTATTCGCTTTTAAATATATAATTCATTGCAAAATACAGAGTTAAATTACAAAATTCAATAGCCCCAATTAATCCAATGATATCACTGGAAAATGGTATAGGCGTTAATATTACCATTGTTATTATATCACAAGACAAAATCTCTAAAACAATGTAAAAATGTTGATTAATTTTTAATGATGAGACCTAGGGATTGGAATTTCAATGTCCTGATTAATAAAATCTAGTTATTCGAAATTTTTTTAGTGGTAATTTTTTCAATAGTTATTAAATGGGATTGGGAGAAATTAGAAAGCTCCAACTAAATTAATAATTATTGCCACATTGGCTATATGAATTAGTTATAAAGGGTTATAGAAGCAATATCAAAATTGATAAGTAGGTTTCTAGGTATATGTTACTAAGAACATATCCCTGGAAACCTACTAACCAATTTCGATTCCTGTAATCCTTTAGGACTACTCACTGGAAACCTACTAACCAATTTCAATAGGCAATCATTATCCATCTAGTTGTATTTCAAAGTTTTATCCCAGTCTATTTATTTACTATCAAAAGAACTCCACCCAAAAGATTCCAAATAATGATTTTATCAACAAAGACATTAAAATTCCAATCATTGGCATATTCTTTCCATTAAAAATCAACAACTTTAAATTGGTTTGGAGATTTTATTTTGTGATCATAACAACTGTAATATCAATGATGGTACCATTTTTCAAAGATATTATTGGATTTATTGGCTCTATTGAATTTTGTTCCCTAATAATGTATTTTTCTATGGAAATAGTTCGATTATTTCTTTACTCATGGCTTTTTATTTCATTTCATGCTTCAATATAAATCCTCAATATCTTTGTAATCAAACTAAAGATTGTTGATAAAGTTATTTGTTTCATGTTTTCACAAATAGTTTGTTATATTATATTAAAATAAAAATGAAAAATAATCTTTATTAATTTGTATGAATCAAACTTTTTAAAAGGAAAGTATTTTAATGTCTTATGTGGAGAGAGATGTCCTATGAAGAATCTTTATTCTTTTAATTTTGCAAACTTCTGGAATTCTTAGATTAATAAGTTAAGAAATGAAGGAGTATAGAATAAGTAAAGAAAACAAAATACTTAATAGTAAAAAAAAGGGAGAGATTTAAAATTGCGAGGGAAAACAAGTAGAAAAAATTCATAAATAATATGTACATAGATAACAAAATAAATAACCTTTCCTGCCGTCGAGCATAAACACCTCTCGGACCATACCATCCTTGTTAACAAAAACTTATGGAAAGAAGAAATAAAGTTTATACAACATTGTACCTTGTTAGAAGAGAGAAATAAAGTTTATACAAATGATTCATTTAACACATTGATCAAGATTCCATCACCATGCACTTACCTACCTACGCATCAGACAAACGTGTTAAAATGAATTTGAACTACTGTTGTTAGAGATCTGGTTTTGGGATTTTGGCCATGGTGGTTCATGTTGTGGCTCAGTTTCAGAGATATGGAATAGTTGCTATTTATAATGTTGTTATATTTCTTATTTATCACAATTTCTAACCGTTCCATTAATCCAGCTATAGCTACGGATAGGGCTGGAAATGAGTCGAGTCGAGTCAAACTCGCCTCAGCTCAGTTCGACTCGTTAAGAATTGGCCGAGTTTGAGTTTGAGTTCGAGTTCATAACGAACTCTTTTTTCGGCTCAAACTCGACTCGTTAAGAATTGGCCGAGTTTGAGTTCGAGTTTGAGTTTATCACGAACTTTTTTTTAGGTCAAACTCAATTTGTTAGAAGTTCACGAACATCTCGATTCGACTTGTTAGGTTCAACTCGCTTACTTCACGAACTTAAAAGTAATTTTTTAAAATATATATATATATATATATATATATATATATATATATATATATATATATATATATATATATATATATATATATATATATATATATATTTATATATATATATATATATATATATATATATATATATATATATATTTAACTTTGTAAATTAATTTTTTTAAAATAAAAAAATATAGGAATAAAATAAAAGTTATACAATTGAAATTTATACAATTCAATTTTATTTGTATAATTATTTGTAGAAATATTTTACTCACTAGAGAATATAAATTGTCAATTAAAACTGTTAGATTAAAATAAAATATGATACTAAGATTTAGAGCAAATATTTAAGCCTACTCTTAAAGACAATATTATCTCATATATAATCGAGTTGACTCATGAACCTAACGAGTCGAACTATGTATAGTTCAAGTTCAGCTCATTTAGTATAACGAACTTAGTTTTTAGCTCATACTCAGCTCATTTGGTTCATGAACCTAGTCCAACGGTTTAATTTTTAAATTGAGTTTCGAACTATTTTCGAGTTAATTTGGTTCATTGTCAGCCCTAGCTACAGACCTAATTCTTGACTTATAATTGTTGAATTATTCAATCAAATCAATTCCTTCCGTTTTTAATTTGGTTCATTGCTCGCCGCTTACAAATTATACCTCCATTTCAATCATACCACTGATGCATGGGAAAATTTTCATAAAATAATTAATATATAAGTTTAATAAATTATTTACATGTTATATTTATTATTTTTTTCAATTGAAGTAAATGAGTAAATAAATATAAAAAGTAATAAAAAATAATATACCAGGTACATTAGATGTCTTAGTTAACACTAAACCACTAATGATTATTTATAATTTTGAAATATATATTTTTAAACCATACTTTTAATAGGTAGTGCACTGACAGTGTAAACTAACTTTACACATACAACCAATCAAAATCATTACACTTACCATGTCATATTAGTTTTTTAAAATTAAAATTATGTTTTAATTAGATACATGGCTATGATTGGTTGACAGTGTAAAAATATTTTACACTGTCAGTGCATATTCCTTTTTCTATATATATATATATATATATATATATATATATATATATATATATATATATATATATATATATATATATATATATATATATATATATATATATATATATATATATATATATATATATATATATATATATATATATATATATATAGACATATAGAGGGCATATCATATGAGAATGCCTTTTTTATATGAGAATGTGAGAATGAATCTGAACCATTGGATTTTAAAATAAATGGTGGAGATTATGTGTGAATCTTTTTTTATCTCTCTTTAATCTCTTATTTTAATGATGGAGGAGAGAGAAAAAAAGATTCAAACATAATCTCCACCATTTATTTTAAAATCCAATGGTTCATATTCATTCTCATATCTTAACTTTCAGTGATAAATATCAATAATAGATTTAGTGGGCTAAAATTACAGGAATTATACAATTTTTTTTCAATAGATAATGGTATTAATCACAAAACGGAAGGATACAATCAAACAATGACCTCTTCATACACGATAGAGGTAAAATGTTCCAAAAAAAAAAATTACAAGACACAGATGAAAGATTAACTATTCTAAACCACTTCCAAGAGAATAGCACAATAGAACATACACACTCATCAAAATTAATAATGTATCCCCTAAACAAAATTGCGGTACTCGTAATCCAAATATTCCAAAAGACCACCATCCAAATAACACCAACAGTTAATCTTTCGTCTAAAACCTTAATTATGTCAAAAAAAAAAAAGAAAGGAAATTTCTTAACTTAAGGTTTGTCAACGAAATTGAATCACCAATCCAAGCTCCAACTTTCTCCCAAATTTTCAATAGAACGGGACACGAAACGAACAGATTATTAGAATCCTCCTCCACTCTAAAACAGAAAACGCAACAGCAATCAATATCAGAAACCAAAATCCCTCTCTTTTTCAATTATTGTCTCGTCGGGTTTCCATCCAAAACAAGTCTCCACACTAAAACTTTACTTTTGAAGGAGCCTCTAGATTCCACATGAAATTCAACTTCTTTAGCACCACGTCTCCAACAACTTCTTTTGAAGGATCCTACTCATTGATTTACCATTGCTATTGAACCAAGTGAATTTGCCACCTATGGTAGGAAGATCCACCAACTTCAACTTTTCTATGAATTCTTTGAATTGACCAATCTCCTTCTTGAAACAACTAATGGATACACCTACCATTTCCTCTTGCGAGGTAACGGAATTAAAGTCACCCCCAATGCACTAGGAGCCTTGTTGAAAATTCTGTTTACACTCTATGAACTTCTTCCAGGTTCTTTTTCTAATTGTGTTGTCGCAAGAGGCATAAACATTGACTAAATAGATCAATTTTCCATCCTTCTCCACAGACAGTCCTAGAAATCCTTCTCCTCTAAAACTCTACACCAAATTAAAAAAGTCCTTTTTCCACATGATCAGGATACCTCCTGAGGCCCCTACTGCATCCATATAAGAAAACTCAACCTTCTCATCGCCTCACATCTCCTTGACTATATCCTCCTTCAAGCCTCTAAGTTTAGTCTCCCGTAAGTAACAAACATCCGCATCCCATCTTTGAATGTGAAACCCGATTCTCTTTCTCTTAATTCTACTACCCCCTCCTCTAATGTTTAAGGATAAAATTATCATTGATAATCTTTGTTGATTACCTTTGAGCTCCTCTCCCCCCTGCTGTCACGTTTCTCAAGCTCCCCAATTTTAGCGATCAGATCAAACTCCTTTGAACTAACCGCAATGCCCAACCTATTCATGGATTTCCATAACCCCTCTGAAGTTATTCCTAGAACTCCTTTTGCCAGCCTAGAGTTACAATTTCTAATGTCGGAATGTGTGAGGGACTCACATGACATAGGTACACTAGCAGACAGAAAATTTTTCTTAACATAAAGAGGAAAAGAACCTGATAGAGGGAGATACTTTTCCTGTGTAGAAGAAAGGAGATTTTCAACCGGATAAATAAAGTCTTCCACCTTAGCTCCGAGGTCGATGATGTCTCTCATTTTCTTCCTTACCTACTTAGAATTTTTCACCCTCGCACACTGTTCATCAAACAAGAATCCGTTGTTTCTCTCTTTGTTTTCCAGTAATTCATTCTCCTTACTCTGAGCGTGTTCGTGAAAGTTACCTTCTAGATCACTTTGGGAATTGCTTTCAGGATTATCACTATTTCCTGGCCCAATAACTTTCTCTAAAGAATGCCCAGGCCCATTATCTAGTCCATATCCATTTTGTTGAAATTTCCCTTGTGCCATATTGTTATTAATGAAAATACCACCTGGGCCCCAACTATTTTCCACCTTGTTGGCCAAAATTTTTCTCGTAGGTGACTCTACAGTGCAGGCTACGTTACTAGAATTGTTGGTTGAAATACTATCAGAAGTGTTGACCCTTTCCTTTTGTAGGACGACCTTTTCCGATATTAAAGTAACACAATTAATGCCTTCTGTTTCCAACGAAAGATCCTCCTCCACCTCTTTGACACCTGTATCCCCTACACATTTCCTAGCAGGATTAGGCAAATCTCTTTCCTCAAGCCCTAGAAATGACTTTTCGCGAGAAAAACCCTTCTCATTTAAATATTGTCTTCCTTGTTATCTTTCTCCGACGAAGACAGGCTCTCTCCAAACTCACTAGACACTGAGTCTTCTTCTATGCATCTGCCTTTGTATACGTCTCTGATCATAACATCTTCAATGACCTTCAGATTTAACCATGTCCCGTCCAAGCAAACCAAAACCTTGCTCCTGATAGATTCAAGAGATTTAGTGAACACCATCAGGCTGGGGACGTCATATCTTTCAATATGTTTTTCAAACGTGACATGGGATTTTTGGTTTATTATATAAGTTCATTTAAAATTTATATATAATTGTTCGATATATTTTGATGTTATTTTTAATTTTAATATATATTAATTTTTTGTGCATGTATTTGCTAATATATGTATTTTTATTTTATAAAAATTAATTTAATTTTATAATACAATAATATAATGAGACTATCAATTTTTTAATTGAGAATGTCCTTTTATGTCATTTTGTATTTATCAGCTGGTATGACAGCTAATTTATCAAACACTCAAATTAATTTATCAGCTACCAGCTACCAACAAAAAGTCATCAGCTACTAGCTAAAAGTCATCCGCTACCAGGTAATTTTACCAAAAAGAGCCTTAATTTATTCTTCTAAATTTCCTAATATTCTTGTCTACATATACATGTAATAATTAATTATTGTTATTTAATCAATGCATATTAAAATTATGAAATCAATTGCGTATCCTATCTTAATTTAATGTCATATTAAAAAATTTAAAATATTTTTTTTTTACTATTTATACCAATGCTTATCTATCTATTTAAATCAAAACTCTATGTTTATCTTGTAAAAGCAAATAAAACTATATTTCTCCCTATTTATCATGAATAATTATCTATTCTTTCAAATTCTTACAATATTATTAATGTCATATTAATAATTTTAAACATTACTTTTTTACTCCCTCCGTCCCATAATGAGTGACCCAGCACACAATTTCACACAGATTAAGAAAATGGTATAAAAGTAAGAGAGAGAATATCGTTTTTCCCATAGTACCCTTATCATGTCTTGAAAATGGTGAAAACTTTATTAATTAGAGGGTAAAATTGGAAAAAGTGCATTGGAAATTGAAATGGGTCATTCATTTTGGGACACCATTTTATTCCAAATGGGTCACTCATTGTGGGACGGAGGGAGTATTAATTATTATTAATAATTATATAAAAATTTGAATTCATACAAGTGTCGTATTTTGTTAGCGATTATTGATAGAGAAGAGAAATTATTTCGACAAATAATTTAGTTATTTAAACTAATGTCTAATTTATATTAGTAGTACTTTTATTTGTATTGTTATTGGGCTTTTTTTAGAGTGTTTGGGCCTTCTAGTTAAGTATTCACTATGAGTATTATATATGTAATCTTTTGAGACTTTGAAGGCTATCAATCAAAGAAAACAAATTTATCTTTTATGTCTATTTTTCTTAGCTTATTTTCAATGTCTTTCTCTTTTATTGTTGAAACCCTAGTTCTATAGTCTTGGTAGGATTAACTTCTTATCAATTGGTGCTTTCATTTTCGATCTCACTTTCCGTTAAAGTCATGACGATATTATTGTTTGATGGGAAAGAAGATGCCTATTGGTGGATTCTATGTTTGGAGAAATTTTTCAAGGAGCATGAAACACCCAAATCATTGAAGGTTTTAAAAGCTGTTGGAGCATTGAGAGGTTCTGCTTTCACATGGTGGATATGGTGGTCTCGTGTTCATCGTAGATATAATTGGGATACATTTACAATAGTACTATTATGGCGTTTCAAGCCGGAGTAGAGACCCATTTTACCGTTTGATGATGAAGAAGAGGAACCAATACAAGAATCAACAGAGTCTTAAGATCCCATTTCAGAACCTGTTGAGGAGGATGTAGAAGAAGCATCGTATTTGTACACAAAGCAAGTGTCACAAGCAAATCGGGTGACTCATCAGAATGAAGAAACAAAGTCAGTGAATGAGGACGCACCACCGCCGCCACCTCTCATCGACGCTCTACTTATTCACGCTGAAGCCATCGTTCAAACTAACCCTCTCTCCAACATTAACAAATCTCGTGATGAATCCACCACCACAAAAATCACCGGTGGTAAAAACCTAGACCAAATCTTCAAACTCGTATGTGAAAACTTAGCTTCTAAAAACCAAACTAATGAACCATTAAACCCTCCTTCTAACATAATCCAATCAGATTTTCTCCAACAGCAAAAAGAATCCATAGGATGCCTTTTCCACCGTGAAAGTTCCAGGGATTTACAACAGTTTCGGAAAAAGAAGGATGACAGTTTTGTTCATGTGTTGACAACTTACCAAACCAACACACTGCAGGAGCCACTTTGGGGAGAAGATGAAGTTAATATTTTGATTCCACCAAAACCTCCAGATTTCCAAGTGACTACTAATAACTCGTGGGAATCATCATATGTTTTGTTGAATGCATCTTCCATTCACGTCTCAGAACAACTACTGGGAATTTCTACAACTAAAACAGATAACCTCTCTTCACTGTTGGATCATCATCAAATTTCATTGGATAAATCACTACCGTTCAACGCCATCCCTTATGGCCCAGGACCACCCAACCCTCTACTTATAGCTACAACAATGATTTTCACAAGGTATTCTTCTTATACCTTAATTGTAAATCTCGTTTTCACCGAATTGCCATTTCTCTTAAGGTTTGTGTTCAAGAAGCTTAATTCAAATTTCGCAAACGTTCCATTAAGTAACACTATGATCTTCGATCCTGGACTGCACCATTTGAAGCTTACTGTTGTTGGAATTTTTCAAACTCGGTTCTCAATTGTCGCCCTCCACCTGCTTGCTAAAATACCTTCATCTGTTTTGCATAGTCATGGAAATGAGTTATTTTCTTTATACTGTGAACATAAGGGCAAACTTGTTGTTTCTTCATATAAGGTTCGATCTACTATTGTGGCAGAGGTATGGATTTGGCAGCATGATTCCACGGAAGATCAAGTCTCAGAACTTGAACATGGTGATGTTCCGGCTGCACATGTTAGATTCTTTAGAGTCTTTTCACTTGCAAAGCCTGAAGCTGGAAAGTTGGTCATTGCTACAGTAGCTCTGTTGATTGCAGCCACATTAAGTACCTTAGTTCAAAAATTTGGTGGGAAGAAAATTGATACTGTTTCCAAGAATATCACATCTCCTGAGGAGAAAGATCCGACATTAGATGCTGTCAAGAACACCATATTAGAAATCTCGCTCATTGTTATTATCGGTTCAATTTGCTTAGCACTTCGAGCCTGGTTTTTTTTTACGGCCAGTGAAAGGGTGGTTGCACGTCTGAGGAAGAATTTGTTCAGCCACCTTGTAAACCAGGAAATAGCCTTCTTTGATGTTACACGGACCGGGGAACTTTTAAGTAGGCTATATGAAGATACACAAATCATTAAGAATGCTGCAACTACCAACCTCTCAGAGGCCTTGAGAAACTTGTCAACTGCATTTATTAGTCTCAGCTTCATGTTTGCAACATCATGGAAGTTCACATTATTGGCTTTGGCTGTTGTACCCCTTATATCTGTTGTTGTTCGTCAGTTTGGCCGATTCTTGCGTGAACTTTCTCATAAAACTCAAGCAGCAGCTGCAGTAGCTTCTTCAATAGCTAAAGAATCCTTTGGTGAGATAAATGAAGTTCTTTCTATAGAATATATACATGAAGCTGTTGTTTCTTTGTTTCTAGCAACTGATTTTCTGTTTGGATATTGGCCTACGAATATCCCTTTGATTCCACAGAATGAGATTCACATTTATTCAATTGTGACCCTAGCTGCTCATTCCTTCATTAAAATTACGAGTGAAAATCTCCATTCACAAGTTAGTATTGTTGTTATACACGACGGCTGTCCAAAGAAAAGTCATGCTCATTTTCTAATTGAGTGTCTAATTCTTACAAGAAGATCGTTTGCGAATATGTATCGCGAAGCCGGCTATGGTTGGTTACGTCTACTTATCTATGGTGTTCCTAGTTATGCAGCTTTTGAATTTGAAAAGAATGTGTACTGCAACAATGTGTTAACAGAACAGGGAGAGAATGGTGCTTTCCAATTTATATCACATAAGACAACAATGTCTCATCCTAATGTCTTGTTACAAAATGATGTTCTGGTTTATAAGGCACCGCAGAAGCTAGGAGAATTTGTCATCAGCTTCCTAAATCATATCATGATAGATGTAGTCATGTTAAAAGAAAGCAAGTGATGTACCAAAGCCATTTTAGAAATACACTTTGCATTACAGTGGTGGGGTGAGGACAAAATGAAGTGCATCTATGAAGAGGATTGCTGAAAAATTGCACAAATTTTTTAGTCTTTTTGGTCCAAGCAGTGGGATCCAGGAAAGTTATTGTAGCAATAAAGTTTTACAACCTTGAGGACAAGGTTGTTTTTGAAGGGGTTGGTAATGATAGAGAAGAGAAATTATTTAGACAAATAATTTAGTTATTTAAACTAATGTCTAAATTATATTAGTAGTACTTTTATTTGTATTGTTATTGGGCTTTTTTTAGAGTGTTTGGGCCTTCTAGTTAAGTATTCACTATGAGTATTATATATGTAATCTTTTGAGACTTTGAAGGCTATCAATCAAAGAAAACAAATTTATCTTTTATGTCTATTTTTCTTAGCTTATTTTCAATGTCTTTCTCTTTTATTGTTGAAACCCTAGTTCTATAGTCTTGGTAGGATTAACTTCTTATCAATTATCTATGTAAAAAAAATGTAAACTCTATTATCTACTATTTATAATAAATAACTTTTAATGTCATTTAATTCATTATTACTTATGTTTTTTATCCAGTATCTTTTTACTTATAAATATTTGTTTCATTTATTTTTTATTAGTAATATAAATAATTAAAAGGTAACATATTTTAATGTGTTACATTTAAGTATATTTATATTTAAACTTTAAAATAAGGCATATGTTATGCCAATTTCATGTTTGGATTTGGGTAGGGGTATTTTCTCAAACCGCGAGTATGAGGACGGATACTATAGTATCACACCCAAATGTTGCCCATTGTCATTCCTAATATCAACAATAAATTGTTTTTCCGTTTATAAAAATATATGAATCAACACTTAAAATTTTTATACTAACAATATAACTTTTGTCATTTATAAAAATATTAAAAAATTATGTCTACAATATACCTTTTTTTGTTTAAAAAAACATTTGTATTAACCATACATTTTTTTTTTTTGTTTATAAAAATATTTGCTTCAGCAATACACGTACGTTTTTCTGTTTATAAAAACAAATTGTATTACACTTTTCCCATTTATAAAAATATTTATATCAATAAACTTTTTTACTGTTCATAAAAATATTTATAACAAACAAGTATTAAAATTATATTATCTCATTCACTAAAATAAAAAACTAAAATATTTGTATCAACAATACACTTTTTCCATTTAACTAAAAATATTTGTATCAACAATACACCTTTTTAGTTTACTATTATCATCAATTCAAAAAGTTGACAATGATGAGTAATTAAAATATTTCAATTTATCAATCGTTATTTTGTATAGTAGTGACTGGCGCTAGACTCGGTAGTGAGAATTACGGTTCGATCTCCACAACTGCGATCGAGAAGGAACTGGAAACACTTGATGCCATAACTGAACCCCGAACTGGACTAAACCGGTGGTGATAAACCAACAAAAAAAATTTCAATTCACTTAAATAAATTTTCTAATTTGTTACTCCCTCCGTTTTTTATTATAAGTCGTTTTGGAAAAAAAATTATATTTTAATATAAGTCGCTTTACAATTCCAATGAATAATTAATGTTATTTTTCCTATTATATCCTTAAATATTTATTATTCTCTCTCCTTTCAATTATATAAATTTATCTTCTACATATCATTAATGAAGGATAATTTTGTAAAAACCTTCATAATTTCTCATTTTCATACAACAATTATTATTTTTCTTAATCTGTGTGAAAAGTCTAAAACGACTTATAATAAAAAACGGAGGACTAATATATAATTAAATGCTTAATTTAAAAGTATTTTGATATTTTCCATGAAAAACAAAAATCATTTCTTATTTTTTAATTAAAAATTCAGTGTCATACTAAAATTTTGTTTCATCCGAAAATTAATTATACTGAAATTCTATTTTTTTTATTTAATTTATTCTTCTAAATTTCCTAATATTCTTATGAAATCAATTCGTATCCTATCTTAATTTAATGTCATATTAAAAAATTTAAAATATTTTTTTTACTATTACTACCAATGGTTATCTATCTATTTAAATTAAAACTCTATGATTATCCTGTAAAAGCAAATAAAACTATATTTCTCCCTATTTATCATGAATAATTATCTATCCTTTTAAATTCTTACTATATCATTAATGTCATGCTAATAATTTTAAACACTATTTTTTTAATAATTACTAGTAAGAAACCCGTGCTATCGCACGGGTCCTATCTGAATTCACATCACATATCTACCAAACTATCATTTGTAAAGTTTGAGTTCATTCTTCAATTGGTTAACATTGACATAGTTACAATATATGATAATAGCATACACTAACTTTTAATAGCATACACTAACTTTTAAGAACTAATCCATACTCACAAATAAATCGTATAGCTGATTCTCTAATTTCAATTATACAAAACAACAGCAAGAAAAATATTTAAAAGATCGATATTAAAATGAATAATCTACCACCGGTATCTAATAGATACGTTTACATCTACCCGTGAATCTAGATGAGTTAACAAAGCTCAGTTGAATCCATATGAGTTAATGCTAAAACTAAAGATTTGAAATAAAATCATTTTTCCAATTCAAATAACATTACATTTTAGATATTAGTTAATATTTCCAAACCTAAAATTTATAACAGCTTTCCGTCAAATATCAGTTTTAAATCCTTCTGTCAAATTTCAATTCTAAATGAATATCTACACTCCATGATATCTTGAAATTTCAGTTCTAAATGAATATTTTTTTCTATATTTTTTGTCTAGGAGAATTTTATAATAGAAATTTAAATCTACAAAATTTATAAAATTTTGTAAATTTTAAAATTTTAAAATTATTTGATATTTCATTGAATATAAATAAAAATATAATAATTTTTAAAAAAAATGTAACTAATAATAATTTTAAATTTATATAAAATTTAGTATGCTTGATAATAATATATAATAATAATAATTAAAAATTAAATTAACTATTTATAATATTTTTTTAAAACTATTTTTGAAAATCAACATATTCTCACTCTTTAAAACATGCTTAAATATGTTTTTACATTTTTTTATTAAAAATTACATGAATCTCACAAACTTAATGAACTTTAAAGTAAATTATAAACACTTGGTTATTTTTTTAATTAATTGTCCTCTTCATTTTCTCCTTCTCAATACAATTTAATTTTATAAGCAGTTATGTTTATTTAAGTGGTATATATCAATTGCCTATTAAAAAAAAAAGTGATAATTATTATTATTGCAAGAAAAAATGACAATTATTATTATATTATTAGCAGTTTAGTGATAATTATAGTATAGTATATTATCTAAGTTTTTGTTTAGAATAAATAGAGAAAGTTAGAGGGAAGTTCTTTATAGTAAACTTTGTTTGGAAAAAAAAAATATTTTAGCATTGGGAGGTGCAGGATTTTTTCATTCTATATCATGTTAGTTTCTATCATAGCATTGGTTTCTAGTCTTCTTATGAAATTGAAGTAGTGGGATAAATAGCAGCATGTCTAATAAAAATACCATTTTTCTATAGTGTGAGGTGTAAAGAACAGACACTACAAAAAATAAGGACCAATTAAAGTTAAAAGTCGAACTTACATTGTTAATTACCTTCAAGTAATTGGTTAATCCATATCAATATGTGATTACTTACCACAAAATTACATTATTGTTAACCACTTTTAACAAAGTATCAGAGTAACTCATTAACATCATGCTAATTGAATTAACCATGTATTTGAAAGTAGTTAACCGTTGCACTTTTCAATGATTATACAAAATAAAAATTTATTATATCAAACAAACTTTTAACAATGCATTAACCATATAATGAGGTGAATTAATCAATTATTTGTTCGACATCAACCACATACTTTTAGTGGATTATGAAAAAAAAAGCAGTAAAAAAATTTACAAACTGTATCTATAGCAAAATTGAAAATCAAATTGAGTAAAAAAACAAACAAACAGTGTCTTACAAATGGAAAATAGACAGATTAATAGAAATCCTCTCTAATCATAAAAATATGGAACTATTCACATTACTAAACATATACTTGTCAATTATAACAGGAAAGCCACTACATATTATAGTTATTTATGATAAAATGTTCAGCAATTTTTTCATCTAGCATTTAAAAAAAAACAAAGAAATCAATTATAAGGGGAATTTACAATATCAGTATCCCAAAGAACAGATATCGCATTAGAGCAATATTGTTATTCTCCTAGTTTCCTCTTCCTATATCAAGGTTTAGTATTCTACCAATATAAAACTTTTAGTATTCTCCTGGTATAAAGCCACCCAACTGTGGTATTCTCGTGATATAGACGCAACATAAACAATCGAATTTATGCTTCTACCTCTTGAATCTCCGAGGAAACACTCTGATGTCTGATGATGGCATGCTGTTATCTTCAGAATTGGTGGTCTCCAGTTTTTGTATATGTTCTTGCACAATCTATTGAAAAGTGAGAGAGCAGGGTCTACTGTGAGTTATAATGATTAATTTCATCAAGCAAAGATATGCAATTCAATCTTGAATCAAACAAATTCATTACACAGTGAAAGAGGCCATGCACACTAAAAATAGATGCAGTGGAAACCAATTAACTTAAAAATCTAAAAGTAGTTGTAAACTTGTAATAATATCAGCAACTACCCAGAATAAGGTGGGGGAATTGAGAATATAGACATTGAGAATGGGATATTCATTGGATTCTCAACATAATCATCAAATAAAACCATATATATGAATATAAAAGACACATACCACTAACAGTGAGGAGGTAACGAAAAAGAGGAAGAGTAGTTATACCTCAATCTGTTCTTGAAACATTTATCTTGTGTGGTGTCATTCTACAACACAACAGTTATCAAAATCATGTTCGACCTTCATCAGCTTTGGATCACATAGCCTCTACTGAATTCAACCTTCATCCGTTTGTATCAAATCGCGTTCAGCAACTCACAACCTTCAACGCAGTAAACAATAAAAACAAATCTGTAACATCAATTCAATCTTCTCATATTTCATCGCAACCGAAATCCATAGAACAACAAAAATCACAAACGGAAACGCATATGCTAACTCATAACAACTTGATAATCAACTCTCATAGCACATTTACATCAACACAAAACCTTTAACAAATTGACAAATAGGAGTTGCTCAAAGACAGATTTATCGCCCCTTAAACACACTCTTATTGAAAGGCATATACAAAAACTGAATGGAAGAAGAGAAGTTGTGGAAGACTCATTTGACACCTTGAATTTATAGGAGGAGTAGTGAAATATCAGTTCAACGAATCTTGGAAGGATGGGTGGAGTGAAAAATCGTGATTCTTGGAAAGGGTGGAATATCGTGAATCTTGGAAAGGGTGGGTGGAGTGGAATATCGTTTGACTAAAAAAACGGCTGGCTTTTTATTTCCCAATTGCAAATAGGTGTATTGTAAATGTTGAGAATGATTAAGTTAAATTAATTATTATTAATTGTTATGGAATTAAAAAAATAATAAAAAGCAACAATAATTCTGGCTATGCCACATCAGCCCTATTAAATACCAAGTTAATATAAATCAAGTAACTTTCAAATAGTCAATTTTACCCTTATAATTAGATTAGATTAGACATTTAATCAGATGGCTTATTATGTAATTATCAGGTACTTTAGTTTTTATATATTTATAATAGATTATATAATAATTATATATAAAAATTTGAATTCATACAAGTGTCGTATTTTGTGATTATCTAACTAAAAAATGTAAACTCTATTATCTACTATTTATAATAAATAACTTTTAATGTGATTTAATTCATTATTACTTATGTTTTTTATTCAATATGTTTTTACTTATAAATATTTGTTTCATTTATTTTTTATTAGTAATATAAATAATTAAAAAGGGAAATGCTTATTCTCGCTAAAGATTATTTCCCGACAAACTCGCGAATGTATGCATGCAGCATGCTTTTTTTAGTTGAAATCTTCATATTACAATTTGATGATAGTTTCTAGTTTTTTTCTTTTAATATTTAAAATAAATTATGAAAGAATACTTTTAGAATTTTATATTTAGAGGGAAGATGGAGTAGATGGAAGCACGTGAAGTCAAGTTTGTGTGGATTAGAACGATGATCTAGTGTTTTAAGACAACACAAGTGTACAATATGGATTATAAAGGCAACATTTAATTAGCCATTACATTTTTATTTATTTAAATAAAATAACTTAACAAGCTTTTAGAAACTACATAAAAATATATGAAGTAGTATCTATTAGGCATATATATTCGTAAAAATTCGTGAGATTTGCTATGCACTATAAATAGCACTGCCCAATTAAAAAATAACATATTATATTTATGTTTAAACTTTAAAATAAGGCAAATGTTATGCCAATTTCAAGTTTGGATTTGGGTAGGGGTATTTTTTTTAAACTTCAAGTATGGAGACGAATGCTATAGTATCATGTATAAATATTGAACATTCTCATTCCTAATATTCACAATAAATTTTTTTTTTCCGTTTATAAAAATATATGAATCAACACTTAAAATTGTTATACTAACAATATAGTTTTTGTCATTTATAAAAAATATTGAAAAATTGTATCAACAATACACTTTTTTTTTTAAAAAACATTTGTATTAACCATACATTTTTTTGGGTTTATAAAAATAATTGTTTTAGCAATACACATACATTTTCTGTTTATAAAAATATTTGTATCAACAATACATTTTTTTCATTTATAAAAATATTTATATCAATAAATTTTTTCCTGTTCATAAAAATATTTATGACAAAAAAATAGTAAAATTATATTATCTCATTCACTAAGATAAAAAACTAAAATATTTATATCAACAACACACTTTTTCCATTTATAAAAATATTTATATCAATAATTCTTTTTCCTGTTCATAAAAATATTTATAACAAACAAATATTAAAATAATACTATCTCATTCACTAAAATAAAAAAACTAAATTAGCCTTTAAAATCATTAATACCACAATCAATAAATGACTCTTATGATATTTGATGATAAAAAATTACTGATATTATAATAGACCAAATTAATTTTTTTTTCAATAAGCTAGAAATATATTAATCACGAGAACCCAAGTTCTCCAAAAAGAATACAAGGAGCACGGAATGAGTACCGGCCATAGAAAAATTATACTCCAATTAAGCCTTACGACATGTAGAAAAGAGGATCCCTACTGAATTCGTAAAAATTACAATTGGGTTGTATAATATTCCCAACAAAGGACCAACGGCAAACCAAAGCTTTGACTCCTCAAACAATATCCGAGATATTCCAAGTATCGCCTCTAAAAATAATCCCGTTCCTGACTAGCCAAATGTGCCAAACCACCGCTAGCCACACCACTCCCTCCTTTCCCTTCCCAACTCTAACCCTCCTCCCGAAATTGTACCACCGCATAAAGCTATCCTTGATATCCTCCGCTTTATAATTAACAAAACCAATCCACTCGGCTATTTCTCTCCAAACCAAGTCAACACGGTAGCAAGACAACAATAAATGAACCAAGCCTTCTTCGGAGCAACGACAGAATGCACACATTGAATTAGAATAAGAGATTATACCTTTCCGGGAAAGAGCTCCTCTCGTCGGGATCTTATCATGAAAACAGCGCCAACCAAATGCTTTTGCTTTCAACAGGACATCCAACCTCCAAACTAGAGTGAAAGCCTTATCATACTCACCCTCCGGTCCAAACCGAGATAACCATAGCAGCTCCTAACAGAAAAAGATCCCTCATTTTCGAGCTTCCAAACCACACTGTCAGCACTTTTAGGATCTAAAGTAACGCCCTGAAGATCCAACCTCAGTCTTTCCACCAGGTCCGGAACAGAACTAGCAGCTTCCATGAAAAACTGAGACAGCACCTGCGAAGGGAAAAGCAAGGCAGTGCTCGTTGGTTGACCATTGTGTGTTGGATTTGGTTGCTGTTGCACCGAGCCAGAAGAATGCTGAACTGATAGGGGCTGCTGGCTGACAGACAGAAAATGCCCCAAGCCGAAGTCTCCCCACCTCCATATTTCATCACTGCAATACCCCAAAAGAGCTACCGAAACATCCTTCAGAGAAGAAAAAAAGTACAGCAAAGGGTAAGCGTCCTTAAGAATGCCTCGATTTGTCCAATTGGAATGCCAAAAGGATGTTGTGCCTCCATTACCTACAGAGAAAAAACAGTTAGTAATAAAAAAATCGTTCGATTCCAATGACAATATATCACTCCACCAATACGACAACGCTTCCTCCCCCTTCCTTAAAGCACCCACATGAGCCACACAAAGGTTAATATCTCCGTGCTGCGCTTTCAACACCCCATACCACAAAGAATCCTTACTATCCACAATCCTCCATTTCCATTTATACAATAGAGCGAGATTAAAATCTTCCAACCTTCTAATTCCCAATCCTCCTTTCTCAATTGGAAGGCAAACCTTATTCCAACTAATCCAATGAATGCATATTTTAGTTTCCGTCCCGCCCCATAAAAAGTTACTTTGGATACGGTTAATATCCTTAATAACTTTCTTAGGAGCCTTGTAGAACGAAAGATAGAAAATTGATAAGCTACTAAGGACCGCCTTAACTAGAGTAATTCTACCTCCGAAGCTAAGTAACCTTCCTTTCCAACTTGCTAGTCTCTTTTTAACCTTTTCCAACAAAGGCTCCCAAGTGGAAATCCTTCTAGGATTGCTACCAATAGGTAAACCTAAGAAGGTAAACTTCTTCCCTTCCCTCCTACAACCAAGAAAATTAGCGGCTATCTCCAAAAAATTATCACTAATATTGATCCCAATTAACTTTCTTTTGTGGAAGTTTATGCCTAAACCCGAAACAACCTCGAAGGCTCTCAAAACTGATTTAATTGCCTACAAATGAGACCAACTTCCGTCCCCAATTAAAAGGGTTTCATCCGCAAATTGAAGAACATCGATGAAACACCTTCTCTTGAATGTGAATCCCGTAAAGTCTCCATTCTCCACCGCTCTATTCACTAACCCCTTCAAACCTTCCGCAACTATGACAAAAAGAAAAGGAGAAATTGGGTCACCTTGCCTCAATCCCTTCTCCACCTTGAATTCCTTTGTGGTAGTCCCATTCACCAACACCGACATATGACTCGAAAAAACAATGGCATTCATCCATTTTAATCATCTTTCTCCAAATCCCATTCTAATCATCATTGCCCGAAGAAACTCCCAATTAACTTTATCATATGCTTTCTCAAAATCTACTTTAAAAAGGAGAACTTCCTTCTTGGCCTTAGTTGCATAATCTACCAACTCGTTCGCCACTACAACCCCGTCCAACAAATGTCTCCCCGGGATGAAGGCGCTTTGACTACTAGAAATAACTTTGCCAATCAACTTCTTGATTCTTTCCGCCAACGCTTTAGAAAAGATCTTATGAATGCTACCAACCAAACAAATTGGCCTATAATCGTCTAAGCCTAACGGATTGTTAGATTTAGGGATCAAAGCCAAAAAGGAGGAGGTTATGGAGTTAGAAAGAAAGGAACTCGAGTGGAAATACCTAAAGCAAGAAAAGACTTCCGGCTTAACAAACTCCCAACACTTCTTAAAGAAAAGAATAGAGAAGCCGTCCGGCCCCGGGCTTTTGTCCCCATCACAACTCCACACCGCTTGTTTTATTTCACTTTCCTCGAAAGGAGCTTCAAGAAAGCACTTGTCTTCATTGTTAATCTTGTTGAATAAGTCTCCTTCTAAAACTGGTCTAAACTCCTCGCTCTCCTTGAATTTAGACTCAAAATGATCGAAAATTTCCTTCTTGACATCCTCCACCTTAGCAAGAATCCCTCTATCCGTAGAAATATGACTAATGTATTTACGCCTCAAGCCCGTCTTCATACTAGAATGGAAATATCTACTATTATCATCTCCATCATTTAACCACTTAAGTTTCGCCTTTTGAATCAACATGTTTTCCCTACTCTTAAGATTAGTCCAAAACTTCCTATTTGCTTTCCTTCTTTCCCCCGTATCCACCTCCACATCCGAATGATGGTTATCCAAAGCATAAATATCCTTAACTCTCTCCTCCATTTCAAGATTGATTTTACCAAATACATTAGAATTCCACCATCTCAACTTGAACTTGAGAAGTCTCAACTTCTCTTTCAACACAAAATCTCCACGCCCTTGAATTAACAATCCTTTCCTTTCCTTCTCGACGAAATCAATAAAGTCATTATGTTGAAACCATTCGTTATTGAATTTGAAAGGTTTCGGACCCCAATCCATTTTATCCACCACTATCCAAATGGGACAATGATCAGATATGTCTCTATCTCCAATTTTTTTCCCTACCACACCCCACGAATTAACTAAATTGCTAGACACCAAGAAGCGATCTAACCGATTTTTTGACCTACCATCGCTACTGAACCAACTGAATTTTTTTCCTTTACAAGACACATCCTCCAACCCTATGTCACTAATGAAACCTGCAAATTCCTCCCACTCCACAAGGTTTCCTATTACTGACCTTCCTTTCCTTTCACCTCCATTTTTAACCGAATTAAAACCTCCACCTATTAGCCATTCCCCATCGTTGAATCTGTCTTTTACATACAACAAAATTTTCCAAAGAACCCGCTTTGCAGAGAGACTACAGGGCGAGTACACATTGCAAATATAGAAAACCTTATCCATCAAAGCCACTTTTATGTCCAGAAAATTAACCCCCTTAAAACTACAAACCACATTCAGTTTCAAAGCATTCCACAAAGTAATTAGACCTCCAGACATACCTTCGGAATCGGACACTGAGTAATTAATGCCCTCCTCGCGCCAGAAGCTTTTAGTAGTTGACTCCGAGCAACTTTTTATCTTTGTTTCTTGGATGAGGAACACATCCGCCTTTCCTGAAGAAATAATCTGATGAATCATTCTTCTCTTAACTCTGCTGCACCACCCCCCCTTATGTTGAAAGACCCGATTATCATTGGGAAATAATCACTTGCTCCTTCTCTCCTTCCTTTGTTTGGCCGCCCATCACTTCTGTCGATACGAGAACTCCTTTTTGTGTATCGGAAACACCCAATTTGCTCATGTGCTGACTTAGCTTCTCTCCTCCTGTTCCCTGTTGGAAAGAATCAAAAATTCGATTATTGCATCTTATAATACTTGATTCTTCAGAATTTTCCCCTAAAAAACTTTCCGACCAAGATTTCGTGTACAAGGAGAATTGAGAGATTGGATCAGACAAAATGGGCTTTAGAACTCTCAAAGACCCACTAAAAACCTCACTTGGCGTTACTGGTTTCTTCTTGGGCCTACCTTTACAAAACTTTCCCGCCCAACCAAACTATTAATTCTTTTGAAACGGGCTCTCTTCCTTTCGTACTTCCTAGTCTCACATCCATTAAAGAACCCCAAGTTGATGGGCCCTCCTTGTCCAGCCGAATCTGGTACACGTGTATCATCAGATATTGACTCACCCCCTCCTTCATTAAAACGGCTAATCACCTTTCCCCTTTCACTATTATCCTCCCTGTGTTTTCTGAAATTCCCCCTAATTTAGTCTCATATTAAAAATTTGTTTCATTCAGAATTAATTATAGTGAATTATGTTAATTTTTTGATTTAATTTATTTCTCAAAATTTCCTAATATACTTGTCTACATTTACATGTAATAAATTAATCGTTGTTATTTAATTAATGCATATTAAAAAAATTGTAATTTTATTATTCCGTATTAAAAGTCAATTATTATCTATCAATTCATATCATATCTTAAAATTAATGTCATATAAATAAATTTAGAATATTTTTTTACTATTTATACCAATGGTTATTTATTTATTTAAATTAAATTTCTATGATTTAACGCAAAAAAAAAAAAAAACTCTATTTCTCCCTATCATGAATAATTATCTATCTTTTTAAATTCTTACTTTATCATTAATGTCATATTAATAATTTTAAACACTATTTTTTATTAATTATTATCAATAATTATATAAGTATGAATTCATACAATACAATTAATGTAAAAATTAAAATAACAATAAACTCTATTTGTGAGTGTCGGATTTTGTTAACGATTATATAAATAAAAAATTTAAAACTATTATTTATTATTTATAATAAATAACTATTTATAATCCAAATTAATTTGTAACTAATTTCCAATTCTAACTCTACATTGGTGTATATTAAAAAATTTGACACTACCTTCATTTTTTACTACTTAGTGTCAAAGGTTATATATCGATACAATTCTAACTAAATCAAAACATTCCAAATGATTTTTTTTTATCATTTCAAATGTGATATCTAAATAGACTTAAATAGATAAATTGATCATTCTAATAAATAAATAAATTTACCTATTGTGTTCTTATCAATTATAATTGAATGCCGTATTTTAGTTTACATTAGTAATTTAAACATGAAAGTTATAAAAAAATTGTATAGTAGGTGAATTTATATATTTATGAGAATTAAGAATTCCAATAAAAAGTATAGATGATTTGTACATAAAAAAAAACATAAAACTAATCAACAACATTGCTAATAACATCCTAGAAAACGCTTTCATATTACTACTTATAACATCCTCAAAAAGCTTTTATAATAGTTGCAAGCTTTTATAATAGTTGCATCAGCGCATCAACGTATGAAATTTGAAATATACACCAATTTTACTTCTACTAAAACTCAAAGTAGCCCTATTCTTCAAATAAAAGAATGATTGATAAAGTCCAAAGCAAACATCTTTACAACCCCATGTTTAATCCTTCAGATTCATTTAAATAAAATTATAAAAAAAAGCATAACACATTTTAACCAAATATAAAGAATATAGTAACGGAGGACCACATGTATTCTTAAAAATAGATAGATCATTATATCAAATACATGGTGTATTTACCGACATGGTGAATAGATAATGCAAATTCACATTTCAAAAATGTAAGGATAACAATATCTTCACATCGCAAATAATCTAATCACTGCAGAAGACACATGTGGACTGACACGAAAAAGCAGGTCTTGCTAACAAGGGAATCCATCGCCAAATTGCGTTCATGACAGGAGCTATATGGTTATTTCAAACAAATTGTATAAATGATGCTTGCTACAACCTGCACTAAAGATAACGTGAGTTAGCATAATGAGAACATAATCGAAAACAACACTGAAAAGAAAAAATAATCAGGAACAATATTGAAAATGAAACTAATATATATATGGCAAAAGCATGCTGCCGAAACCTAATGCCGCTGTAAAACTAATGCCACAACCAAACAAAACGGCTTAAAGCTATAATGCATTTACTTTTCATAACTAGAGGCGACTAAAATGAATCAAGCAACTTATGGATTAGGTGTCAGGCATAATAAGTAATTCAATCTTTTTAAGGCATCATAGATATAGCATTCACATAACAATGTACACCAAGTTTCAATTCCAATCTTAAATAAGAAGGTGGAGACAAATCCAATTGGGTGTTCGCTTTTAAATATATAGTTCATTGGAAAATACAGAGTTAAATTACAAAATTCAATAGCCCCAATTAATCCAATGATATGGAAAATGGTATAGGCGTTAATATTACCATTGTTATTATATCACAAGACAAAATCTCTAAAACAATGTAAAAATGTTGATTAATTTTTAATGATGAGACCTAGGGATTGAAATTTCAATGTCCTATTAATAAAATCTAGTTATTCGAATTTTTTTAGTGGTAATTCTTTCAATAGTTTGTTATATTATATTAAAATAAAAATGAAAAATAATCTTTATTCTTTTAATTTTGCAAACTTCTGGAATTCTTAGATTAATAAGTTAAGAAATGCAGGAGTGTAGAATAAGTAGAGAAAACAAAATACTTAATAGCAAAAAAAGGGAGAGATTTAAAATTGCGAGAGGGAAAACAAGTAGAAAAAATTCATAAATAATATGTACATAGATAACAAGATAAATAACCTTTCCTGCCGTCGAGCATAAACACCTCTCGGACCATACCATCCTTGTTGACAAAAACTTATGGAAAGAAGAAATAAAGTTTATACAACAGTGTACCTTGTTAGTAGAGAGAAATAAAGTTTATAGAAATGATTCATTTAACACCTTGATCAAGATTCCATCACCATACACTTACCTACCTACGCACCAGACAAACGTATTAAAATGAATTTGAACTACTGTTGTTAGAGATCTGGTTTTGGGATTTTGGCCATGGTGGTTCATGTTGTGGCTCAGTTTCAGAGATATGGAATAGTTGCTATTTATAATGTTGCTATATTTCTTATTTTATCACAATTTCCAACTGTTCCATTAATCCAGCTATAGCTACGGACCTAATTCTTGACTTATAATATTGTTGAATTATTCAATCAATTCCTTCCGTTTTTAACTGCTCGCCGCTTACAAATTATACCACCAGTTCAATTGGAAAAATTTCATAAAGTAATTAATAAATAATTTACATGTAAGGTATGATTTAAAAGTATGATATATTATAAATCATACCTATTACTTTAGCACATGAAATTCAACTTCTTCAGCTTTTAAAGAGGGGCCGTTTTTAAAGAGGGGCCGTTTGTAACTTTACTTTTGAAGGAGTCTCTAGATTCCACATGAAATTCAACTTCTTCAGCACCAAATCTCCCACAGCAGAACCATCCCCTCTTTTCCTTATTGCTGAAGCACAAGATTTGACCGAAAAAATGGCGTATTCGTTAACGGCCCACACAAAGACATCCTGCACATTCTGAACCATTTCATAATGCGAAATCAATTCTTTTAAGAACTGAACAAGAGGCATATCGTCTTCATCCTCATTACTAAACCAATCTTGCACATCCCAAGTCAAAATATTATTCTCCCAAAGACCAGCATTTGCTACTTACATGAACAAAGATGATACCTTAGCGTACAACTTGGGAAAAGCCTCTGATAACACTTGCTCCTCGATCCACCTGTTGAAAATCGTCAATTCATTAAAAAAAACAAAAAATATTTTATTTTTCACTTTTACTAGCTAGTTTTAATTTTTCATTTTATTCAATAATTTTTATATATAAAAAATAGAAAAAGAAAAAGAAAGCACATATCAGAATCAAACAAGGTTAAGGGTGAAAACGAAGCTCGCCCACACTATCTCATTTATATAAAAACCATCATTTAGTGGAACTTTATTTTTTAAGCAAAAATTTTTCTTTTCCTCTTTCCATTAAAAAAAAAAATCACCATTGTAGTCACCACAATTTTTTATATAAAAATATTATTTAAGTTAATAAAAATATGTTTTTTTTACATGAATAAGAACATGTTTGCATTATGAATCAGACAAGTGGTAAATAAAAAACGAATCACGCGCGTGGCTTAGGATTAGTGGTAAACGCGTTTTTGTAGCGTGTGTTGCCCTAATCGCATGCGATCAATAACTGCTTCTCTCTTCTCAAAACACATTGTTCATAAATTCATACATCAATTACCATGTCTTCCTCTCATCATCTTCACGCATCTCGAATCTTCAATAGGTAACTTCCATTTTAGTTTTCGATTTTAAAGATTTCTTTATTCGGTTAATGTGTAGATGAATTTTGTTTCTCTCTGGATTTTTTGAAGTGACATTTTCGACTGCATTCATTTACTGTTACTTGATTTTCGTATACAGCTTACTCAATTGTAAAGTAAGTGAATGGATTTCTATAGAGTTGTGGTTGTGATTTGAGTATGGAATGTTTTAGTCATTTAAAATATTGATTCTCTATTTTTTGTGGTTTCTATAGAGTTGTATTTCATGCATCAGAAGATTCCTTATCAGTTTCTATTCACGTACTTGTTTGTCCATTTTATTTATCACAAATTGATTTTACTATGCATTCTTCTGCATTACTTGATCTATTAAGCACCAACGAATTTGCATTTGAATTCATTAGGCGTTGCACTCAATTGATAAACTATATTGATTGATTACTAGTACTAAACTACTGATAGGAAAACAAGTTGAAGGTTTATTCTTACTAATACTTGATTAATTTTCAATAATAGAAAGAATAAACTGAATATTTGTTTTATTACTATTTTGTTTTTCATGTAATTAGAGAAAGAAAGTAAATAAAATAAAAAAATGTAGTTATCTCCAATTTTCCAGTATTAACAAGATACACTAGTGTTTAAACTTTATTTGTTCATTCCATAGGTTTTTGTCCAGAAGAAGGATGATCTAAGAGGTATTCATTTTCGACGGCAGGACCTAGACAAAAGGTTATTTCTCTTGTTGTTTTTACACTTGTTATTTCGGTTGTACTTTAAATCCCACACTCTTTATATTATAATGTGTTGTTTATAGGTATATTTTAGATCGATTGTAAGTTGAAAAGTTTTACAACAAATCTTAACTATTAATAAGAATAAATCAAATAGTAATATAAGTAGTCTATTTTTTTACTAAAAAGAAATTGTCATATATAGGTATATATGACAATTCCACTAGATCCCTTTCTTTAAACTTTTCTTTTGTAGTATATGGTTCCCTTACTTCTTAACTACTGGTCTCCATTGACTCAATTGAAATCTTTGGTGGTGGATACCTTGTTCCTTCTAGATCTTCTTGAGCGATCCTCGATTGAACTAAGAAGTAAGTATACTTGACTCTTCTTAGTTGTTAACTTTGAATGGTTCAAGGCTCATGCATCTCAAAAATTGAATCATCAAAAGTCCTTCTATGTCTGTTGTCAACATTCTTCATTGGCTTTTTCGTTGGGTTAATGTCGCCTTTGTGGTTAAATGACTAGGTTGGTGAAAAGAAATCCCTTAACTTAGCCTCTCTTATCCTAAGTGGAATCAATAAGATTGTTCTCGTGGTATGAAGTTTAACTCCTCCATGTCAACTGCCTAAGGGTGATTACTTGTGCTTAGGTTCTCTCAGACAGTTGCTTCTCAAGAAGATCCATAAAAAATTCTAATCCTAATTAAAATTCTAGTCTAGTCTCTATGATAAGTCATTTAGTCTTCTAATGCCCTATTTAATTTCTAAACGATCTCCAAGCCTCGTCAAAATTATAGCCTAGTCACAATAGCACATGAGCACATGTGTAGAATAACCCATATTCAAAGGAAGAATACTTGCTAAGATTTATAAATCTATTGAGGAATTCCAAAACCAGAACTGAAGGTTAAGTCCTCGCATGACAACATCAGTACTTTAACATTTACATGGTCGCCACAAAGGTAAATGAATCTTGATGAACTGTTAATAGACAATTCATAATTCTGAGGTAAGCTTGGGATATATCAGATAAGAGAAGATAATGACATTTGGGATTTCCCCCGACTCAATCATTTCCTAAAGCGAGACATTACCTATTTCGAGTACAACTCCATGGTGTGAGAAAATGGTTATGTTGATGGGAGGAAACAACTGATAATAACAATCTGAAAAGGAAGTCAGTTTAGGTTTTGGAGGTATAACATATGAGCTGCATGCAAGTAGGAGTAAGCTTGGAAAATTAACCGCCCTAGGCGTTCACCAGATCTTGTATACAAACAAGTTTTAGAGTACCAATGAGACATTAATTTATAGGAACAATACCGCTATTTTGTCTAGAGAGAGAAGCTCCTACTTCTCTCTAAGTTTGATGTCTATCTAGGGCATCTTCTTCAAACATCATGCAGCACTCAAACGATCGCGAAGGGGGATGGAGGAAGGTAACGAGAAAGTATAGCGGGAGAGAGAAGGTTGTCTGGGATGTGGCGGTAGAAGGTTCGAGGAGAGATTCACGTGATGGGGTCTCTACTATTTCCATAACTGAATTCGGAGAGGGGTGGAAAGCAAGCGACTTGCTCTTTGAATTGAAGGAATATGGAGAGATCATTGAAGTTGTCATACCTGCTAAGAGGGACAAAAGGGGTCGGAGATACGGGTTTGCACGCTATGTTAACGTGGAGGATGAGAGGATTTTGGCAGCAAAACTTGACAACGTATTTTTGGACGGTAAGAAGATTTTCGCCAATCTCCCAAGGTTCCAAAGGAACGTGAAGCAAGGAACTAGGGTACCCAGAAAGGAGCATATGCTTAGGGGAGCCACGGAGGGCCGGGTCGGACCAACAAAACAGGGTAATAGTTTAGGAGGTTGGGTGGACAAAAGATCTTTTTCGGAGGTTTTGGCGAATAAACAGTTCAAGGAGGAGTCGAAGGAGGCAGTTTTCCAAACAAGAACCTTGAAGATGTTTTCGGACTCGGAGGATCAAATTAGATATGGTAGAGCATACACAGGTGTTTTAAAGGATCCAAGAGACGCTTCAGAGATCAAAAGAATTTTCTTGGAAGAAGGAGTGTTCACAATCAGAGTCACTTTGCTGGGCCCAAATTTATGTTTGCTTGAAGACCTTGTTTTCGGAGAAGTGGAGGTTTTCTTATCAGAGAGAAAAAGCTGGTGGGAAAGATGGTTCCATAGCATCAAACCGTGGGACATAAAGGATGTGGATGAAGAAAGATGGGCTTGGATTAAGATCTCAGGTATGCCGTGCCATGCATGGGGAGATAAGTTTTTTAACTTAGTGGCGGGAGTGTACGGGTCATTTGTAAGATGTGATGTTCAAACTATCAATAAGGTGAGAATGGATGAAGCGAGGGTTCTTATTAAAACGAAGAATCAACTTCTGATAAATGAAGATGTTCACCTTTTGATCGATGGAAAATCATTCAGAGTCTATATAAAGGAGTTTCATTCTAACATTTTTGATTCCGATACCGCGCCTGCCTTCAGGGTTGAGGACGGAGGATCGGAAGCGGTCACTTCGCCGACGGAGGGAAACAACAGCGGAGATGACGTGGATGAACAGTACGCGGCACCCGATATACTGCTGACTAAGGAGGACTCGAAAGCGATGTGTGAGGGAGAAGGAGAATGCAGAGGTACAGAAGTTTTAGAGCTACGGCTGGAACCTACAAATATTGAGGAGACTGTCACGAATAAGGAGAAAAAGGCAAATTGTGGTTCTATCGAAAAAGTTATTTTACACGAAAACGTGCAAAGCAGACACTATGCATTAAATGATAGTCATGATGGTCTTAGTAGGAGCAGTGTTCGTAAAGACAAATATGACCCTGGGGATAATTCTTCAGCGAACACTTATGTGGCGGGGTCCACTTCAGTTAGCAAGAGACATTTTAATGACTTTGGGCTGGCAGATGAATTGGGTTCTTCTAAAGGCCCAATTTCTTTTGATCTTGAATGTAGGAAGGCCCACTCAGCAAAAACAAACATCACGGCTAACAGATTGAAAACAAGAAAAAAGAAAGCAGTGCAGGATTTGGGGAAGGTTGTAGAAGCAAACGCGTCGTACTTTGCGTGTATAGCTCCGAGGAAATCAATTGGCAACCAGATAGGAACTTCTTCGGTGCATACTCAGTTGGAGGAAGAAGACGATGACATTTCAAATGGTACGTTCTACCCCTGTCTCTCCCATACTGATTCTGAGGTTAATAGATGTAACAAGAGACTGTTGAATCCGCCGGTATCGGATGTTGGAAGGAACATGTGGAATTCGATAATCAATTTAGGAGTTTCGGGAAAGAGGGACGATTGTGATGGAATTAAGAAATTGGCGCTGCTGGAGAGGAAAGGGCATGAGGAGATGAAGATGCGGAGGGATGCAAACAGAGTGGTGCCATGATTTTTTTGTCATATAATATTAGAGGGGGAGGTATAGCCTCCAAGAGAAGGAGGATAAGTCATCTTTTAAATTCCAGCAAGGTAGATTTCTGCTTCTTACAGGAAACAAAGATGCGAGTTTTCAATGATGGATTGGCGAAATCTTTCTGGGGAGGAAACGATTTAGATTGGACTGCCAGCAATTCTATTGGGGCGGCGGGAGGTTTGGTCATTTTATGGAAGAAGGGTATACTGGATTCAATTTTCAGTTTCAGAGGCAGCGGCTATGTGGGTATTCGGGTTTGGTGGAAAGGATTGCAGATTAACCTGGTAAATATATATGCTCCCGGAAACATTTCGGACAGGAGGGTTCTGTGGTCTGAGTTACTCGCTTTAGGGGCAGCTAACCCGGAAGTGCTTTGGTGTCTTGGGGGTGATTTTAACGAGGTCACGGCTAGAGAAGAAAGATTGGGAGGTGGTATTAATTCAAGCATGAGAGGAATGGAGGAGTTTCGGGATTTCATAGGAAGCATGGGGGTGGAAGATATTCCGTGTGTGGGTGGAAAATTCACATGGTTTAAGGACAATGGGAAATCAATGAGCAGGATCGATAGATTTTTGGTTTCGAAGTCTCTTCTAGATGTTTGGGGGGTGGTGGAGCTAAGGATTGGTAAGAGGGATATTTCCGATCATTCACCTATTCAGTTGAAATTCGGACATATAGACTGGGGGCCAAAACCATTTAGGTTCAACAATGCTTGGTTCAAGCATGCTGAATTTAAAGTTTTTATTAAGGAGGAATGGGCGAAAATGTCGGTCAAAGGCCGGGGGGATTTTGTGCTTTTTGAGAAGTTAAAAGGTCTAAAGGAGAGTCTTAAAGTGTGGAATCGGGAGACATTCGGGTGGATTGACTTAAAGGTAGAAAAGGAAGCGGAGATGATTAATGACATGGGTGTTTTTGTGGTGGATAAGTTTGGGGACAGCATTGAAGACATAATTGAGAAGAGGAGGGAAGCGTCTAGTGAATTCCGGAACTTGATTAACTTAAAAGAGTGTATGCTTAGACTTAAGTCAAGACAATTATGGTTGAAAGAAGGGGATAAAAACACTAGATTTTTTCACAATGCCATGAAAAGGAGCTACCGTAAGAATGCGATAACGGTTTTGGAGGGGATGAATGGTACGGTGGAAGGAGTGGAAGAGGTGAAGGTGGAAGTGAAGTCTCATTTTGAAAAAATTTTCAAGGAAGAGGAGGTTTTTAGACCGGTGCCGGGAGATTTGAATCTCAAGTGCTTAAATGAAGGAGATAGGGCGAGTCTTGAGAGGGAGCCTACGGAAGAAGAAATAAAGGAAGCGGTTTGGGATTGTGACGGGAATAAAAGCCCGGGTCCGGATGGATTCACTCTCGAGTTCTTTCAACTTTGTTGGGAAACGGTTAAAGACGATGTTGTCTCTTTTGTGAAGGATTTTTTCATTAAAGCTAGACTTACCAAAGGATGCACTTCTTCTTTTTTAGCTCTAATTCCGAAAGTTCAAAACCCTCTTTCTCTAGCGGAATTTAGACCTATTTGTCTAGTGGGGAGCCTCTACAAGATTTTAGCGAAAATCTTGGCTAGAAGATTGAGAAATGTTGTGGGGAAGTTGGTTTCTAGTAATCAAACGGCATTTATACCGGGGCGAAACATAGCGGACGGAGTGTTGGTGGTGAATGAGGTGCTCGACTTAGCAAAAAGAAGTAAGCGTAGTTGTGTGGTTTTGAAGGTGGATTTTGAAAAGGCATATGACCGAGTAAGTTGGAAGTTTTTGGCATTTGTTCTAACAAAGATGGGATTCGGACCAAAATGGCTAGCTTGGATGGAAGGGACTATTTTTTCCAGCAGCATGTCCGTTCTTATAAACGGAAGTATCACGAAGGATTTCAAGACGGAAAAAGGTCTTCGCCAAGGGGATCCTCTATCTCCTTTTTTGTTTGTTTTGGTAACGGAGGTTTTAACGGCATTGATGAATAAGGCTATTTCTTTAGGCGATTTTCAACCTTTCAAGATTAGTGAAGTGGAAGAGGTTAGTATGCTTCAATTCGCGGATGATACGATAATCATTGGGGAAGGAGACACTTCTAATCTTTGGAGTATGAAATCGATTCTAAGGGGTTTTGAAATCATGTCGGGTTTGCGAATTAATTTTCATAAAAGTAGTGTTTATGGAGTGAATGTGGGAGAAGGGTATCTTGAGGCGGCGTCAACTTTTCTTTCTTGCAAAATAGATAACTTACCTTTTAAATTTCTTGGTGTTAAAGTGGGAGATAGTCCAAGGAAATATTCCATGTGGAAGGAGTTGATAGCGGCGATGAAGAATAGACTAGCGGTGTGGAAGGGAGTGCATCTAAACATGGCCGGTCGGATTTGTATGATTAATGCGGTGTTAAATGCTCTTCCAATTTACGCTCTTTCTTTTTATAAAGCTCCTACAAAGGTGCTCAAAGAAATTAGCTCCATTCAAAGAAAGTTTCTTTGGAGCGGAAGCGAAACTAAAAGAGCCATAAATTGGATTAGTTGGGAGATGGTGTGCAAAACAATCGAAGAAGGAGGATTAGGAGTTAAAAATGTGGAGGTGATGAACATTTCGCTTCTAAGCAAATGGAAGTGGCGGATCCTTACGGAAGAAAATGCGGTTTGGAGGGGGATTCTTAATTCTAGATACGGAAATATAAGGAGGAAGGTGTTGATCGGGGATGTTTCGGTGATAGAAAAGGCGGACTCTATATGGTGGCGTGACCTTATTATATCTGACAATTATGAATCTATGTTGCTTCATAACTTTTCAGGTGCGGTGAAATGTATTCTAGGCGACGGAAATCATATTCCCTTTTGGTACGGATGCTGGGCGGGAAATACTCCCCTGCTGGCCCTTTTTCCAGAGCTGTTTGCTAGAGCCAGCGAAGACGGATTGACGGTGGCTGAAGCTGGCAGCCACGGTTTAACCGGTTGGCAGTGGGAAGAAAGCAAGGTGCTGGCTGACAGTAGCAGCAACTCGCCGCTGCCATGGCAGGATCTGCTGGACTACATCGGAGCGGAGGTCCCTCAGTATGGAAAACGGGACGTTTTCTCTTGGCACATAAACAAAGAAGAGGTGTTCTCGGTAAGGTCCTGTTTTTCTTGGTTCTATAAAATGCTGTCCGGTCCGGCCATTGATGACAGGGTAGTTAAAGCTGCTGCTTTCGTGTGGACTCTCAAAGCCCCTTCAAAATTCTTGTTCTTCGGTTGGAGAGCGATCCATGACCGGATTGCCACCAAGAAAAATCTCCTTCAAAGGAGTATTTTAAACGGTGCTGCAACATTATGCGAATTTTGTCTGTTTGAGGAGGAAAGTTTGCTTCATTTACTAGGTGGCTGCAGGGTGTTGATTGAGGTTTGGAATAAGGTCTATGCGTGGCTTGGAAACACAGTAGAGATTTCCTTGGAGGACTTTCTTCTCTTTCCGTTCTCTTCCGCAAATATGAAGTCTTTAGCCAAAAGGAAGGTGGTGGGAGTGATATGGCTCGCGACTTGTTGGAGCATATGGTTGAGCCGAAACAACATCATTTTCGAAAAGGGGAAGTTTAGTTTTCTAGAGTGCATGACGGCGATAGAGTACCGATCGTGGACATGGTTACAATCGTGTTCTAAGAAGTCTACTTATTGTAATTATCATATTTGGCATGTTCTTCCGCTAACTTGTTTCGAATAGCGGTTTGTGTACTTTTGTAATCGGGTGGAGCATCCCTTTTGCTCTTAGATTAATTCCATTGCCTATTTAAAAAAAAAGTTTTAGAGTACCAAGGTTCAAACAAACACAGTAAAGTTGTGAACTCTTTCTACTTGTTTCAATCTCACAATTTCAAATTTCTCTTTTCTTTTTTTCTATTACATATTTAGGTTCATTACAATGGTTTTAATGGGTTAATATCGAAGCATGAAAAGACTTATAAGTTAAAAAAAAGAAATAACAGGAGCAAAGGAAGCAACTGCTACAGCTAAAGAAATCACCAAACAAACAACACTAAATATGTGGAGAAAAATACATTTTGGTATTCTCTTTTGAATAATGTATATTTTCATAAGAAAATATACTGTTAGAGGTCAAAATCTTATAACGCCAATTAATTCAACAATGTCATTAAAGAATGGTACCATCACTGATATTACCGTTGTTATGATTACAAAACATGATCTCCAAACCAATCTAAAGCTATTGATTTTTAATAGAGAGAACACGCCGATGATTGAAATTTTAATGTCTTTGCTAATAAAATCATTATCCGGGAATCTTTTGGTTGGAGTTCTTTTAATGGTGGATAAATAAATGGGATAAAACTTGGAAAGCTCCAACTAGTTGGATAAAGATCGCGAGATTGGCTATATTGGTGTCTACTCAATATAGCCAAAATCACAATCATTATCCCTCTAGTTGGTGATTTCCAAGTTTTATCTCAACCCATTTATCCACAGTCAAAAGAACTACAACTAAAAGATTTTCGAATAACGATTTTCTCAACCAAGACATTGAAATTCCAATTCTTGACATAGTCTCATAATTAAAAATCAACCTTTTTAGATTGTTTTGGAGATTTGGTCTTGTGATCATAACATCTATAATATCAATGTATATACCATTCTTGAATGACATCAATGGATGAATCGGGGCTATTAAATTTTGGCATCTAATTGTGTATTTTCCTTTGGAACAATACATTGTTTAAAATCTAATACCAAAATGATTTTGTTTCTACATGCTTAGTGATGTTTGTATAGTGATTTCTTTAGTTGTTGCAGCAACTTCCCTTCCTCGAGTTATTTTTTATTTTGGACTTTACAAGCCATTCTATAGTTCAATATAAATCCCAAGTACCATTGTAATAAACTTGGAGATCATCATAATCACATTTTTCTTGCTAAGTAGTTTATTCAACGGTATTTATGACCTTTACTCTCAAACACTCCTACTATATCCCTTCTTTAAAACTTTCTTTTATATTATATGGTTCCCTTACTTCTCATCTAGTGGCCTCTATTTAATTGGTTGAAATCTCTAGTATTTACCTTGATCCTTTCTAGATCTTCTTGGGTGATCCTCGATTGAACACAAAAGTATCATTTCTTGACTCTTAGTTGTTTTTAAAAAAATTCTGGTACAAAGGTCATTTATCTTCTTAAGGTTCTCTCTAACACTTGCTTCTGAAGACGATCTATCATAAATCTTGAAGTTGATTGCCATATTTTCTGATTACACATATAGTTGATATATTTGCCACTTCAACTACCCACACAGGATTTGGACAAGTCAATTTAATACATCTACTAAATGCCCTGAATTTAACTTACGTTCCTTCTCAATGCATGATAAGTCATTTAGTCTTTTGATGCGTTCTCTGATTTTTAAGTTTTATCACAATCTTCAAGTTTTATTAATATTCTATTCTACTGAAAATGATAAGTTAGTTAGTCTTCTGACGCTGTTTATAATTTCCAAGTTTCAACGCAATCTCCAAGCCTCATTAAAATTCTAGTCTAGTCACAATAACACAGGGACATATGTGTAGAATAAATCAGATTCAAAGGAATAATACACGCTAAAGTTCTACAAAATGACATACATGTATTCAAAGGGAGACTCTAGATTTAGATATGTATCGAGGAATTTCAGAACTAAAGGTTAAGTCCTCGCACGATAACATCATTACTATAACATTTATATGGTCACCGCAAAGGTAAACGCATTTTGATGAATTTTAAATGGACATTGCATTATTTTGAGGTAAGATTGGGATAAATTCGATAAAATGATGTAATGACATTTGGGATTTCCCCACCTCAATCATTTATAAAAAAGAGGCATTAGCTATTTCAAGTACAACTCAATGGGGTGCAAAAATGGTTAAGCTGGCAGGAGGAAGATTTTAGGTCTACAGTAGGAATATCATATGTGCTTGACGTCTCGCTTAATTTATGGAAGATAAGAACACAAACAACTGATGATAACATTCTGACAAAGAAGTCAATTAAGGTTTTGGAGCTATATCATATGTGCTTCGTGCAAGCAGGACTAAGCGTGGCCAATTATCCGTCCTAGGCGTTCACCACATATTGTATACAAACATGTTTTAATGTACCTCGGTTCAAACAAACACTGTAAATTCCTGAATTCTTTCTACCTGTTTCAATCTCACAATTTAAAAAATTTCCTTTCTTTTTCTGTATTACGTATATTCTACTCTATACTCCATCATTCCTTAAGACTTATTAATCCAAGCTCTCGACAAGTTTGTAAAATCAAGATCCTTCATAGGATCAACACCATCTCTCTTCACATAAGACATTAAAATGATTTACCTTATTAACCTTAGAAGTTTAATTCATACAAATTAACAAAGAATCAAATAAATTTCATTTTTATTTTAATACCATATTACAAACTATTTGTAGAAACACAAAACAAATAACTTCATCAACAACCTTTAGGTTCATTACAACGATATTAAGGATTTATATTGAAGCATGAAATGACTTGTAAAGTATAAGAAATACGAGCACGGGAAGCAACAACTACAGCTAAAGAAATCATCAGATAGATAATACTAAGCATGTGGAGAAAAATAAATTTTGGTATTCTCTTTTAAATCATGTTTATTTTCATTGGAAAATACACTATTATAGGTTAAAATCCAATAGAGCCAACTAATTCAATTGTTATTGATGAATGGTACTGTCGTTTTACAGTTGTTATGATGACAAAACACAATCTCCAAACCAATTTAAAGTTGTTGGTTTTTAATGGAGAGAACACGCCAATGATTGAAATTTTAATGTCTTTAATGATAAAATCATTATTCGAGAATCTTTTGGCTGGAGTTCTTTTGGCACTGGATAAATGGACTGGGATAAAACTTGAAAAGCTCCAAGTAGATGGACAATTATTGCAACATTGGCTATATCGACTAGCCCGAAAGGATTATAGAAACAAATAAAAATTGGTGAGTAGGTTTCTAAAGTTATTTTCTTCATAAGATAAATCTAGAAACATACTCAACAATTTGATTATGGTTTTTTATAACCCTTTGTGACTACACGACACAGCTAATGTCGCAATATTATCCATCTAGTTAGAGCTTTCCAATTTTTTCTCACCCCATTTACCCAACTATCAAAAGAACTATAAGTAAAAGATTCTTGGATAATAATTTTATCAACCAGGACATTGAAATTTCAATCCCTATATGGTCTCCTCATTAAAAATAAACCTTTTTAGATTGTTTTGAAGATTTGGTTTTGTGATAATAACAATTGTAGTATCAATGCATATACCATTGTTCAATGACATCAATGGATTAATTAGGGCTATTAAGTTTTTGCATCTAATGTGTATTTTCCAATGGAACTTTATTCTCTAGGTTTTTCCTCTAACTTTTGTGTAAGTTTTTTGAGGTTAGATATGGAGTGGCATCAGGTGCGAAGGAAGTGGTTCAGATTTCTTGTAGCAAAATGGGACGTTTTTCGGTTCGGTGGTTTACAAGGAGGCTCTTTGGATAACATAGAGTCCATTTTCTTCTCCGATTTTTCGAAAAGAATAGGGGCAAAGGATATGTTTGAACTGTTCGGTTGCCACGACAATGTAGCGGAGGTGGTGATATCACCGCGGAGGAACAAAGAAAGGCTAAGTTCCATTTGGTTTGCATGTGTCTGGGTGATTTGGCGGAAACATAATAAAACGAATTTTTAAGAATGGTGGTGGGGACTTGGAAGGTTGGATAGAAGAAATTCAGCATATCTCTTGGAAATGGTTGAAGAGTTGTATTAGGGGATTTAGCTATCCTCTTAGCCAATGGAATATAAACCCTACAGGATGCTTAGGCGCATACAGAAGTGTGGAATTGTGATATCTGCAGCTGTTGGGAGTTTGAGACAATGGTTGGGCATTGGTGGTTCGTGTGCGCTGTCAGTTGGTGATGTCGTCCGATAGTTTTAGCAGTCCTCGAGGGTTTGCAAAAGTAACCCTCTGTGTGTCGGTTTTTCTGACCGGAAATTGCCTTTTTGATCGGGTGCTGTGCAATTTTAGTCGGGATTGGGAGCAGATTTGGTTCTTGAAAGTTCTGAGCTTATTTTGCAATTTGAGGTCTGGTGTTTCGGTTGGCATTTTCTTGGCTTTGCAGTATGGTAGCTGTTGTGTTTCTGTGAAAGTGGAGAGTAGTAGCGCTTCGTCGGCTTGGAACTGTTGGTAATTTGTTTGTAAATTGTTAGCTTCTAAGCAAAAGAAATAATGTTTTGCCATACTGATTCCAAATTTACACAGGAAGAGGTGTATATTGCCACTGAACATTAGTTTCAATAATGAATAATGTACATTAATGTCTATTCTTTTTCTGACTCCAATTTACATCAATGTTATTTTTGCTAATGAATATTTAGTTTTTGAATAATGCTGATGAATGGTAACAGCCTGTTAGAAAAAAGAATTTTTGAAGATTTTGTTACGAAATAAAAAGAAGTTGGAGGGTTTCAATTTTTTTTCCCTTCTAAAATATGTATATGACATCCTTTTGGTAAGCATCAGGATTTTTTATATAAGAATCTATATTGGAGATTTAAGAAGGGTTTTATTTTCTCAAAAACTTAATACTTTTATAAAATAATTTCGATAAACAAATTTTGATTAAACTATTATTCACAAATCATATACAAAAATAAAATTTTTAAAAATACTTATTCAAGCATACTTTGGATTTGATCATGAAGGCTAACAAAGTTTCCGCAAGCACAAATAGAATGCAATGGTTATGAAAGGTAGGATCCATAGGAGAAAAAATTCTCTATCTATAGAGAGGTTAAAATTATTATATTCTTTCTTTTTTTTCTCTTCAAAATAAGTTAAATATTATTTATATTTATTTAAAATTATTTAATAAAAAAATATTAATTAACTTAAATCATAGTTAATTTAATTATCGATCAATTCACATATATTTAATTAAATTATATTTAATCAAATAAAATATATCTATGCTAATATATTAAATAATACTACTAATATCTAATTAGATTAAATTAAATTAAATTATTTGTTTTATTGTCTGTATTATATGTGTTAGATTGAAGTCAAGATTCAATAAAGAACTTTGCTTTTTATGAAGACAAATCTCTAAATAACGAGAATGCAAAGATGAGTTGTTAAAGTTAAAATACCAAGGATCAAGGCTTTGGAATCAAGCTTGCACTTCAAGAAGGTATAATGACTATACTTACATTCTCTAAAGTCTTAGATGCTCAAGAAATCAACCAATCATTGCATAGACCATCCATGATAATAGCAAACATTTGCAAAATCTTTTATTCAAGTTTTACACTGGGTAAATTGATTTACCATAACATGAAATCGATTTGCCACTGTCTTAAAACATTTCCAGAAGCAAAAATTCACTTTTTGCACTATGGAAATCGATTTACCTAAAGAGGAAATCGATTTCCCACTGTTTGTTTTTGAAATTTTGTTAACGTTACATGCATGAAATCGATTTCATGCTAAGGGAAATCGATTTCTCCTGTACATTTTTTGAAAAACAGCAGCATTTCATAGCACCTTTCCACACACCTTTTCATTGAAACATTTCCTTTAATCTTGGCAATTGTTCATGATTAATCTACAGAAACTAATGATATTTCAAGGGTGTTATGAACATCTATATATACTTAAAATTTCAAATTCATTCTTCACCTCTTCAAATAAAAAAAAACTCTTCGAAATTTTCAGAATTTCACATTGTTATTCTTCAATCATTTTCAAGATATTTTCTACACACTTTCATATCATCCAAACTAGAAAATACTTGAGCAATCTATTACTTTAAGAATTGAGAAATATTGTCATTGGAAGGGAAGATCAATCCAAGATTGATATATTATTCATCTTCATAAACTCTTGTATCATTCAAAGATATTTTTCTTTTTCCTTACTATCTAGGATTGTTGGAAGTAAGTTTTGTGTTTTGAAGAGGATTGTTCTTCATTCACAGCAGTGTTGTTTGATCTTAAAGGTGTTAAGAACCTTTGATCACCCTATAGGTTGGAGAGTAAGCATAGGCTTGTACAATAATTCTAATTATAGTGAAATCTCTTTCGTGTTGGAAAGGGGACTGGAGTACTCTCGGATTGTGAGGGGAACCAGTATATATCCTTGCGTTCTTTATCTTTCCGTATTTTATCGCTTCCATCACTATTACCAAGAAAAGAAAAGAACCATTCAAAAACCTTCATACATTTAACCAAAAACTATTAGAAGTATTCTTATAAAACCGATTGAATTTTTGAAAACCTAATTCACCCCCTCTTAAACCGATTGAATTTTTGAAAACCTAATTCACCCCCCTCTTAGGCGTATCTGATACTTACATTTGGTATTAGAGCAAGTTATAGGTAACTTGTTCCTAAAGATCCAGAATGGCTTCCACAAATCCGGTTTTCAAAGATGGTGGTAATAACAACAAGCCTCCATTGTTTTGTGGTGAATACTTTGACTTTTGGAAAATCCGATTGAAGGCTCATTTAGAAGCACAAGGAGAAGAAGTATGGGAGGTTATCCTACAAGGTCCTCATGTTCTTGTAACTGTCGTTAATGGTGTTGGATCGAATAAACCTAAAGCGTCATGAGATGATAACGATAGAAAGAAGGTTTTTGCTGACAAAAAGGCGATCAATCTTCTTCAAGGTGCTCTTAGTATGGATGAATTTTTCCGAGTATTTCATGTACAACAGCAAAGGAAATATGGGATACTCTTGTAGAAACTCATGAAGGTACCACTGAATTTAAAAGATGAAGATTGAATAATTTAAGTCAAGAGTACGAACTATTTAGAATGAATCCCAGAGAAACTATTCTTGATTTGCAAAAACGATTCGTACATTTGACAAATCACTTGAAGACACTTGGTAAGACTCTCACTACCGAAGAACTTAATCTTAAGGTGCTCAGATCTTTAACAGGGGAATGGAAACCAAAAGTAACGACGATATCTGAAAAGAAAAATTTGTCAAAATTGACTTCCGCAACATTATTTGGAAAGCTCCAAGAATATGAGACGGAACTTGGAAGATTGGAAAAGCATGAGAACTTAGAGAAAAAATCCAAAGGCATTGCATTAAAGGTAGGCAAATTTTTTGGTCATAAAAATAATATTGATAATGCTAACTATGTCAAAAGAAAGAAATTCTCAAAGCATAAGGATAAAGAAGCATCCACTTCAATACAAGAAGTTACATGCTATGAATGTGGGAAACAAGGACACATAAAGCCGGAATGTCCAAAACTTTCTACGAAACATGGATTCAAAGGCAAAAATGAGTTCAAAAATAAAAAGGCCTATATTGCATGGGAAGATAATGAAGTAAGTTCCTCATCAGACTCGGATAGTGACGAAAGTGCAAATCTAGCACTAATGGCATCATACCACTCAGATGATGAAGAAGGCGAGGTTAGTTATGATGACTCTCTTTTTGATAATGGTGCACAAGGTTCAATAGATGAATTGTTAAAAGAATGCAAAATTCTCTATAAAACTATCTCATCTCAAAAGAAAATAATATCATCTTTAGAAGAAAAGTTTAAAATAATTGAAGAAGAACATAAAGATGAAAAAGAAAAAAAGATTATTGTTCAAAAAGATAATGTTGCATGCAAGAATCATGAATCACTTTCCTTCCAAGTTGTTCAATTAAAAAGTGTTTTAGAAAGATATGAAAGGGGACAAATTGGATTGGAAAATGTTCTTAGCACACAAAGATACTCCAATGATAAAAGTGGACTTGGCTTTTCAAAATTTGATCAACCAAGTTCCAACAAAACTATCTTTGTCAAGGCTAGTAACCAACCAATTCAAGAGAAAGTGAACAAGTCTATAGTAATGCAACATTATCCTAAAAGGAAAAACTTTATTAAGAATAAATCTTATCCTTCTAGATATAGAAGTAACTTTGAACCTACTTGTTTTTATTGTGGTATTATTGGTCACACACCCAATGCTTGCTATGTAAGAAACTTTAGTGTACCAAGTGGGCATTATGTGTGGGTTAAGAAAGGAACTAACTATGATGGACCCAAAGCCACTTGGGTACCTAACAAAACTTAATTTGTTTTGTAGGCTTGCTTGAAGACCACTTCAAACCTATGGTATATAGATAGTGGTTGTTCAAAGTATATGACGGGAGACCTAAACCAATTTTCAGATCTAAAGCTTAAGGCCAAGGGTTATGTCACTTATGGAGATAAAAATAAAGGAAGGATCCTTGGCAAAGGCAAATTTGGTGCACCACCTTTCACATCCATTGAAGATGTTCTTTATGTTGAAGGACTAAAGCATAATCTTCTTAGCATTAGCCAACTTTGTGACAAAGGCTTCAAAATCAAATTTACTAAAGAGGAATGCTTGATCATTGATGAAGTCACCAATGACGTAAAACTCAAAGGTACAAGAATTAATAACATTTTTATGATTTCTTTAAATAATTTATCTTTGAAAGTAAAACGTCTTTTGGTAAACAATAATAATGAATCATGGTTATGGCATAAAAGAGCAGCCCATATTCACATGGATCATTTAAGTAAGTTAACCAAACATGATTTTGTTATTGGCTTACCTAAGATAAAGTTTGTCAAAGATAAATTATGTGATACGTGTCAAAAGGGAAAACAAACCAAATCATCCTTAAAACCAAAGAATGTGGTGTCTACAACAAGACCACTACAATTGTTGCATATGGATTTATTTGGTCCATCAAGGACAAGAAGCTTCGGAGGTAATGTATACGCTTTAGTTATTGTTGATTATTTCTCTAAATATTCTTGGACTTTGTTTCTTGTGCAGAAAAGTGATGATTTTAAAGCCTTTAAGAAGTATGCAAAACAAATCCAAAATGAAAATTCACTAAAGATTGTATCCATAAGAAGTGATCATGGTGGAGAATTTCAAAATGCATCTTTTGAAGAATTTTGTGAAGAACATGGTATCTCTCATAATTTTTCAGCACCAAGAACTCCACAACAAAATGGAGTAGTTGAAAGAAAGAATAGGTTTCTAGTGGAACTTGCAAGAACAATGCTTAGTGATGCAAATCTTCCTAAATACTTTTGGGCAGATGCGGTTAGCACGACATGTTATGTTGGAAATCGAGTAATCATTAGACCTATCTTAAAGAAGACTCCATATGAACTCTTCAATGGAAGAAAGCCAAACATTGCTCACTTTCACATTTTTGGATGCAAGTGCTTTGTTCTCAGCAATGACAAAGATAATCTTGGTAAGTTTGATGAGAAATCCGACGAAGGTATATTTCTTGGTTATTCTCTTTCTAGTAAAGCATATAGAATTTATAATAAAAGAACTTTAACTATTGAAGAATCCATGCATGTATCCTTTGATGAGACTAACACCTCTAAGGAGGAAATAGTTGTTTGTGATGATGATCCTTTAGATTTACCCACAGAAGAACTTTCAAATGATACAATTGTGAAGGCACCGGAAATTCAACAAGAAAGTGTACAACAGGAATCAAACACCAATGATCTACCAAAAGAATGGAGAACTCATAGATACTATCCTATTGATAAAGTTATTGGTGATATTAGCCAAGGAGTTTCAACAAGATTAAATCTCAAAGATGCTTGCTTACACATGGCATTTGTTTCTCAAATTGAACCTTCAAAAGTTGATGAAGCCTTAGGAGACGATCAATGGATAAATGCAATGCAAGAAGAATTAAATCAATTCGAAAGAAATCAAGTTTGGGAACTTGTTCCTAGACCAAGTGTTAAACACATCATAGGTACCCGATGGGTGTTTAAGAACAAACTTGATGAGAATGGTATAATTGTTCAAAACAAAGCAAGATTGGTGGCCCAAGATTACAATCAAGAAGAAGGAATCGACTTTGAAAAAACATTTGCTCCAGTTGCAAGGTTAGAAGTTATTCGTCTCTTATTTGCATATGCATGTTCATTAAATTTTCAGCTTTATCAAATGGACGTCAAAAGCGCATTCTTGAATGGATACATAAATGAAGAAGTCTATGTCAAACAACCCCCGGGATTTGAAGACTTCAAAAATCCTTCACATGTCTTTAAGTTGAGAAAGGCTCTTTATGGCTTAAAGCAAGCACCAAGAGCATGGTATGATAGACTTAGCAATTTTTTGTGTGAAAAAGGTTTCGAAAAGGGTAAGGTTGATAAAACTTTGTTCATTAAGAAAATCAAAAGTAACACTTTATTGGTTCAAGTCTATGTTGATGATATCATTTTTGGATCGACTAGCAAAAAAATGTGTGAGGAATTTTCATTGATGATGCAAGGAGAATTTGAGATGTCTATGATGGGAAAGATAAACTATTTTCTTGGATTACAAATTAAGCAAACGCAAAGATGGAATCTTTATCAACCAATCCAAATATTGTAAAGAATTGTTGAAGAAGTTTGATATGGATAATTGTAAAGCAATGAATACTCCAATGGGCTCCGGTACATATGTTGATCAAGATGAATCCGGTACTCCAATTGATATTATAAAGTATCGAGGTATGATTGGTTCCTTATTGTATTTGACGGCAAGCCGTCCTGATATAATGTTTAGTGTTTATCTTTGTGCTCGCCTTCAAGCAAATCCAAAGGAATCACATTTCATGGCGGTTAAAAGGATCATGAAGTATCTCAAAAGAACAACCAATGTCGGCTTATGGTATCCTAAAGGTAGTGTTTGCGATTTAATTGGTTATTTTGACGCGGATTATGCAGGTTGTAAAACTGATCGAAAAAGCACAAGTGGTACTTGTCACATTATTGGAAATGCATTAGTATCATGAGCTTGTAAAAAACAAGCATGTGTTGCTCTTAGTGAAGGATAGAAAAACACTTAGAAAGGGGGGGGGGGGTTTGAATAAGTGTAGTCTTAAAAACTTGAACGATAAAAACAATATGCACAGTTATTTTTATCCTGGTTCGTTGTTAACTAAACTACTCCAGTCCACCCCCACGGAGTGATTTACCTCACCTGAGGATTTAATCCACTAATCGCACGGATTACAATGGTTTTCCACTTAGTCCGCAACTAAGTCTTCCAGAGTATTCTGATCACAACTTGATCACTCCAGGAACAACTGCTTAGATACCCTCTAAGACTTTCTAGAGTTTCCTGATCAACACGATCACTCTAGTTACAACTGCTTAGATAACCTCTAAGACTTCCTAGAGTATTCTGATCAACACGATCACTCTAGTTCCTTACAACTTAATGTAATCAATTAAGAGTATTACAAATGCTTCTGAAAAGCTATAATCACAACAGTGATATTTCTCTTAACGTTTAAGCTTAATCTCACTAATATATTACAACAGCAATGTAGTGAGCTTTGATGAAGATGAAGTTTCTGAGCTTTGATTTGAACAGCGTTTCAGCAAGTCTTTCAGAATAATTTCGTTCAGAATTGGTAACCTTGCTTCTCATCAGAACTTCATATTTATAGGCGTTTGAGAAGATGACCGTTGGGTGCATTTAATGCTTTGCGTGTTCCGTACAGCATTGCATTTAATGTTTCACGCTTTTGTCAACTACCTCGAGCCTTGTTCACGCTGTGTCTACTGACGTTGCCTTTAATAGCTTCCAACGTTCCTTTTGTCAGTCAGCGTAGCCTGCCACTTGTACTTTCTTCTGATCTGATGTTTGAATTAAATATTTGTATATCATCAGAGTCAAACAGCTTGGTGCATAGCATCTTCTTGTCTTCTGACCTTGAAGTGCTTCTGAGCGTGATACCATGACTTCAGCAACTTCTGCTACTGATCTCTAGTTCCTTCTGATGCTTCCATAGACCCATGTTCTGATTCTGCCTTGACCATCTTCTGATGTCTTGCCAGACCATGTTCTGATGTTGCATGCTGAACCTTCTAAGACAAAGCTTCTAAGCGCTGATTTGTGCATACTCTTTATATATTTCCTGAAAGGGAAATTGCAATGTATTAGAGTACCACATTATCTCACACAAAATTCATATCCTTGTTATCATCAAACCTAAGAATATTGATCAGAACAAATCTTGTTCTAACAATCTCCCCCTTTTTGATGATGACAAAAACATATATAAATGATATGAATTTGCGATCAGAAAGAGCAGCCGGCTAAAGACAAATTACACAGCTATAGCATAAGCATGTGAATATGTCTCCCCCTGAGATTAACAATCTCCCCCTGAGATGAATAATCTCCCCCTGAAATAAATACTCGAAGAACTTTAATAATAAAAGACTTCCCTGATTATTTCGGTAGAGACGATCACATAAGCTTCTGTCTTCAGAGAATTCATAGCTTCTGACTTCTGCTTCCATTGGACAGCTTCAGAACTTGAATTTCTTTAGATCCCTAGAACACTCACAGCTTTTGATTCCTGCTTCCATTTAGGATAGCTTCAGAACTTGAATTTCTTTGATCTTCAGAACATTCACAGCTTCTGATTCCTGCTTCCATTTAGGACAGCTTCAGAACTTGAATTTCTTTGATCTTCAGAACATTCACAGCTTCTGATTCCTGCTTCCATTTAGGACAGCTTCAGAACTTGAGTTTTCTAGATCTTTAGAACATTCACAGCTTCTGATCTCTGCTTCCCTCGGATAGCTTCAGAGCTTTGAATTTCTTCTTACATCACTTCATGCTAGATTGTATCAGAACATTGTTGAATGTACCAGAGCATCATCAGAGCATCTCTACATCCTGAAATGTTACAGAACAAAACTTAAACGACAAAAGTCAGCATGAATGAGTTAGAACATAGAATGTGTATCAGAACACAAAATATGTATCAGAGCCATAAAAGCCATATATAATATATCAGATCCAATAGACAACGTATCAGAGCAAATAGACAATGATTTGGATCATATTCTATTATCAGAATTTCTGATCATTCTTCATTCTTGCTTCTGATTCTGAAGCTTCCTAGCACTCAGCTTGCTTCAAGAATCCAAGAGCTTGATTCATTTTGTTGCTTCTTATGTTGATCTTGAATCTTTGATTCCTGCAACAACACAGCTTAAAAACATAGAACTTTGCAAGTTCTGTTAGTAAATGTAACTGATTAAATCAAATCATTTATCACATATTTCTCCCCCTTTTTGTCATAACATCAAAAACATAAAAGATTCAGATGAAAAACTAAAAAGAAACACATGGAAGAAAAGGATAATATTCATTTAAGCTCAACAGTCCAGAAGTACAGAAGTACAAGGATAGAAGGAAGACAAGATGCACAAAAACAGATCCAGCAAAAACAAAAAAGGCAAAAAATAACATAGACTCAATCTAGGACGGCCCTAGCTTTGACATGATCTTAGCCAGCATCTCTTGAACCATATTGTTGTGTCCATCTTGCCTCTCCATGAAAGCTCTAAACTCAGCATTGACTGAGCTTTGCTCATCCTGGTTCTTCTGAATAACTTCCATCTTCCTTGCAAGACGGGAAAATTCATTAGAAGAAGCTTCACAGCTTCTATCCATAGGGATGACATTGTGATCTGCAGCTTCCATTGATAGATCATTTGCAGGGATTTCCTCAACAGGAACAGTTTCAGCAACATGATCTTCAGCATCTGCTTCTTGTATAGAAGCAACTCCATAATCTGCAGCCGGAATCTCAGAGTCTCCATTCTCAAGTGCCTGAAGAATGGCAGCTAGATTCCTGGGAGCAGAAGAACCTTCAACTTCTGGTGGGTCAACAACTTCTGGAATGACCAAGCTTGGGTCTTTCTCAGAAGGGGTTTCCCTCAGAAAGTCAAAGAGGGTCTTGAAATCTCCAAGAAGAACAGGATAATCAGGAATCCAAATAACAATATCCCTGCATGGATTAGCTTCTAATGCAGCAGCCAACCTTGCTTGTTCCAATTCATCCATAAAGGGCTTCTCCTCAGCAGCAACACAGTTTCTGAGAGGATGGTGGTATATACCATTATTATCCTTCAGAAGATATCCAGGGGAACCAGGGGCAGCAGCCACTAATTTCTTCTGTACTCTCATTGCTTCTACTTGAAAATCCTTGCGAAATCTTTTCCAAAGATTTCTTGTAGAAACGTCATCCAGACCAATTAGACAAGCATCCTTCAAAAGGTCTAGACTGCTAATTACCTCATGTCTGAATAGTTCCAAGCAGGTATAGGGTTCAGGTTCAGGCGGATTGAAGGTGAATTTGTAGTCAGGGTAGAGAAGACAGTAAGGTTGGGATTCTCTGGTAGGTAATGGATGGTCTATAGAAGATGGAGATTCGGTGGATGAGGAAGAAGGGATATCTGAGAGAGTGATTGATAAGGATGGAGTATTTAAAAAGGGAATAGGTGAGAAAGGTTTATCAGAAGGAGTTGGGGGAAGAATACTTAGAGGTGTGGGGTTTAGAATGGGAGAAGAAAAGGATGATGGAGAAGGATATGGAAAAGTGAAGTTTACTTTTGGTGCAGAAGGAGGTGATTGGGGAGAAGGTTTAGGGACAGAAGGAGGTGGAGTAAAAACCTGCCTGGAGGAGTGTTCAGAAGAAGCATGTGAAGATCTGGTTTTGCGAAAGGAGTCTCTGATCCTTTTATTCCTTTGTTCAGAAGAGCCTACCTTGTCAGGATCATAGGTGACCCTCAACTTCTTGGCTATCTCAGCCTCATCTTCTTGGGCCTTTCTTTTTAGCCTTGCCTGTCGTTCCTTCTTATCCTTCTTCAGAATATCAGCTTTGGACGGGAGTACTCTGCCACGGATCCAAGCAGGATCAATATCTGATTGCTTCCTAACACAATCTTCCAGGTAAAGCTTGACAACCTGATGCAATTCTTTTTTAAACAAAGAGGCAAAACCTTCAACAGTAACTCTTCTTGACAGAATGTCAGGAAAGCTTGTGCACACAGAAGGTACATTTTGAATGAGTTCCAATCTGAACAAATCCACACCATTGAAAATGGGACCATGAACTACTCCAAGAAAATGGGACGCATTGAGTTTTCTGATGGAGTCCAGCACTTTGCTTTCAATCAGAATGTCTGAAATCATTCTTCTAAAAGGAATGGTTGTTCTTGGAATATGAGGGTACTTCGCCCTTTCATCTTCTCTTGACTCAAAGATAGAAGTTTTCAGATTCTCAAACAGAATATGGGAGATGTTGATCATTACCTTTTTGCCAATGCAGAAAAGAGTATACTTGTGAGTCGGACTGATGTAGGAGGAGGAGAGCATCCTTTTTCTATGGTGAAGGGAACCCAGAATAATCTCAGCCCATGCTTTATAAAAAGGCCTTAAAGTGCCCGTGTTATGAGAATCAATTCCAAAAACCGTAGAGATTTGTTTTTCAACTGGAGTCCAGTCAACTGTAAAGGGTTGAAGACCAGACCAACCTTCTTCATCATCAAGATTGTACAGCTTCCTGATGAGCTTTTCAGTGATAACCACTTCATGCCCTAGCACGAATGAAATGATGGAAGATGAGGTAACCGTTGCATGTACCCAGAAATCCTTCACAAGTTCAGGATAAATTGGACCAACCAATCTATCAAGATATTTAGACCATCCTTGCTCAAAGATTCTTGCATCACACTGAAAGCCATTTGCTTTAAGGTTGTTGATGTCCATAGCAGATTCACATAGAACTTCCAGTTCTTTCGTGGGTATTAAGCATGTTTTCAATGGAGCATACTCATATTTGCTTAAAAGGATCTGTGTAGAAGTGAGCCTTTCTTTTGAATTTGATGAACAAGAAGATGAGTTCATGATGATTATGCTTTGAGATAAAATTAAAAACTAGGGTTTGAAACGAAATGCAACGAAGGGGATGCACAAAAGAGAGAGAAGAAGAGAAAAATAGGGAATGAAGATGAAGCGGGTTATTTAAAAGATTTAAAAAAAAATCATTATGCATTTAATGAGAAATGACATTAGGAGAGAGAACACAGTAAATGAAATGATTTAACACAGTTACCTAGTTCGGCGTCTTTTCAACTGCACGCTTTGTACCAACCGTACAGACACGTGTTCATCATCAGAGAGTAGATGACAGCTGTATTATGAATAGACTTTACGCCTACTGATTCTGATCACTGCTTCTGATTTAATCAACTTTCTCTTCTGGAAACACTTCTTCTGAAGTATGCTAATGTAAGTCTGAATGATCTTCTGATCCATTACTTCTGATATACATAGCTTCTGGAGATTTGCTTCTTGGTTCTGCAACTTCTGATATATCAATATCAAAATCTGCAAAATTCTCAAGCTGCTTTGGTTCTTCAAAACCAAGTTTATCATCAAACCAGATATTGATTGATTCTTCTGCAATCAATGTTTCAATATTGTATATTCTGTAGCTTTTAGAGCATTCAGAATAACCAAGAACGAAACACCATTGCTTTAGAAACAAACTAAACAGATGGTTCCAGAACTAATAAACTTGCTCTTCTGATCTCCTTCAAACTTAAATTCTCCAGCAGATTTAAGTACCAGGACTTGGAAAACAGTCCTTCTTCCCTTCAAGTGTTGAGAACATCTTGAGTCCAGGTGACATGACATGTTGAATGTTGTTTTCTTTGTCACCAAGAGAATCTGCAATAGAAATAGTCTTATCCTTTGGTACCCACATTTTCTTGGGTCCTTTCTTGTTAGTTCTCCTCAAGTTCTGATTGAACATGGGTTTAGCAATATAAGACATAGGAGGAACAACATGATAATCTTTAATAGGAGATTCATGATATTTCTTAGGTCGTGTCACACGCTTCTTGGTGTGAACAGTGTTAAACTTCTGTGCATGTGAAGTGAGCCTAATATCATGAGAGTGGCCAATTTTGAATTGGTTATACAGAGGCTTGTATGATATTTTCATATCATCCACAAATTCAAGCTTGTATGGGGTTTCACCCTCGTAACCAATGCCTACTCTATTGTTTCCAGACACAACATATATCATAGAAGCAAGTTGACTTCTGCCTATGCTTCTAGATAGAAATTTTCTGAAGCTTAAGTCATATTCTTTCAGAATATGATTCATGCTAGGAATGGCTTTTTCTGTTTCAGAAGGAGATCCACTATTTTCGGATAGATTTAAAACTTTTTCCTTCAGTTCAGAATTTTCCAATTCCATCTTCTTAGTTTCAAATTCAAATTTCTTCTTCAGCTTTTTGTATTTGATACTAAGATGAGCTTTGAGTTCCAGAAGTTCTGTTAAACTGGAAACTAACTCTTTTCTAGATAGTTCAGAAAATACCTCTTCAGAATCTGATTCGGATGTAGATTCTGATCCGTCATCTTCTGTAGATGTTATTGATTGTTGGCTGTATTTTTTGGTAAAACAAATAGTGTCTGTATCATGTCAAACCTGGCCTCATGACATGCATTGTTTTGAAGTTTTTCTTGTGCAGGCTTTTACCCGATGTCAAGACCGATGTCATGACATCCGAAGCTGCTGTGTTTATTATGTTCTCGTTATGGTTATTTGATCTGTTAAGTCTTTGCGCGCCTCTTTTGGAAACTTTGGATATTGATTTGTTTCAGAACAACGTTATGCGCTGTTTATTCATAGGATCTTTGCTTTATGGAAATGGTTTTAATTAGGTTTAAAACTAATATTGGATCCAAGGCCCAGCTGCTGCAAGGTTATTTATAACATTTGAAGAAGCTGCTGGACGTATGGTTTTTAGGGTTTGCCGTCCAGAACTTTGTGGTTTTTGTCGTTTGTGTACTAGCTTTCTTGTAAGCCAAACAATCATCATGATGATTGTCTTGGTCTAGGCATTTTTTTCTTGAGTTGTAAGAAGTGCTCAAAGCTTTTAAGCAAGAGTACTATTGTTCTTGATCAAAGCTTTTAAGCAAGATCAAGTTGTGTCTTTGAAGAGTGTCTTCTGTTATTACTTGTTTGTTAGTTTTTCATCACTGCTGTGATTGAGGGGGAGTGAGTAGGATCTCTGGTCTAAGTTGTTTAGATTGAAGTTGCATTGGGTAGATATTAAGTGAAAGGTGTAATATTGAGTTGTATTACCTTGAATTGATATTACTTATAGTGGACTTCCTCCCTGGCTTGGTAGCCCCCAGATGTAGGTGTGTTTGCACCGAACTGGGTTAACATTTTTCTGTGTTGTTTTTTTTCTGTTTACACTTTGTTCATTTGTTTAAAAACATTCAGATAGTGATGTCGTGACATCCTGTAAGACATCGCGTGTCTGAGTCCAGAATTTCAATTGGTATCAGAGCAGGCACCCTGCCTGTTTTTACTGGGTGAGATCTAGGGAAAGTATTTTCTGGTTCGATGGACAAAGAAGGTGGTGGATTTATAATGAGACCACCCATTCTGGATGGCTCTAATTATGATTATTGGAAACCTCTCATGGTGGCTTTTCTGAAATCTGTGAACAGCAAAGCATGGAGAGCTGTGAACAAAGGATGGGAACATCCTGTTATTACTGATAAAGATGGCAACAAAACTCTTAAACCAGAGGAAGATTGGGACAAAGATGAAGAGGCATTGGCGCTTGGCAACTCTAAAGCCCTAAATGCTTTATTCAATGGAATTGACAAAAATATATTCAGACTGGTTCATCAGTGTGAACTAGCCAAAGATGTCTGGGATATCCTAAAGACTACTCATGAGGGTACCTCCAAAGTGAAGATGTCAAGACTTCAACTGCTAACTACAAAATTTGAAACTCTAAGGATGAGGGATGATGAAAGTATTAAGGACTTTCATATGAATTTACTCGATATTGCTAATACCTCAGGAGCTTTGGGAGAAAAAATGTCTGATGAAAAGTTGGTGAGGAAAATCCTTAGATCCCTACCTAAGAGATTTGATATGAAAGTTACAGCTATAGAAGAGGCACAGGACATCAGCAAAATGAAGGTAGAAGAGTTAATTGGATCTCTTCAAACCTTTGAGATGGGAATCAGTGAAAATTCTGAAAAGAAGAACAAGAGCATAGCCTTTGTGTCCAACTCTCAAGAGGAAGTAGAGGAAAGTAGAGAAGAGAATCTATCTGAATCTATAGCTATGCTTGGCAAACAATTCAACAAAATTATAAGAAGAATGGATCAGAAGCCAAGACCTAATGTCAAGAACATCTCATCTGACATCAGTAGATCTTATGACTCTGGCAGAAGAGATAAACCAGAAGAAAAATACAATCACAATAAAGGGATTCAATGTCATGGATGTGAAGGGTATGGACATATTAGAGCTGAATGCCCTACCTATCTCAAGAAACAAAAGAAAGGATTGTCAGTCTCCTGGTCTGATGAAGATTCTGAGAGTGATTTTGAAGAAGAATCAGCCAAACATGTCACAGCCCTTACTGGAATTTGCAATTCTGATGAAGATTCTAGTAAAGATGAGCTAACCTTTGAAGAACTGGCAGTTTCCTACAGAAAGTTGTGTATCAAATGTGCTGAAGTGTGTCAACAAGGTGAAAAGCAGAAGAAATACATAGCTCAGTTGGAGACTGATAACAAAGAGCTTAATGAAACTATATCTGAACTGAATGGTGAAATTATCCTGTTACAATCCAAACTTGATCAGATGTCAAAATCAGTAAAAATGTTGAACAGTGGCACGGATATGTTGGAGGAGATCTTGCAGGTCGGAAAAAGTTCAAGAGATATGTCTGGTATAGGATTTGTTGGTGCAAAGAAATATGTCCAAGATAGTAGCAAAACTAAACCTGAAGCTGAGATGTTGAAGCCGATGTCAAAACATGTGACTCAACATCACGAGAAAGGTGAAATGAAGAGAAAGTTTCAAAGATGGAGATGTCATTACTGTGGAAGATTTGGACACATTAAACCTTTTTGCTTCAGACTATATGGATATCCAGATCAAGCTCCTCTTTACAAACCTAAGCAGATCATGCCCATCCAGAAGCAACAATGGAAACCTAAAAATATGGCCTTAATAGCCCATACTTCTCTTAGAGTTTCAGCCAAAGAAGACTGGTATTTTGATAGTGGATGTTCCAGACACATGACTGGACTCAAGAATCTGCTTGTTGATATCAAGAGTCATTCTACTAGCTATGTAACCTTTGGTGATGGAGCTAAAGGAGAAATCAAAGGAGTTGGAAAATTAGACTGTTCAGGAGTGCCAAATTTAGAAGGTGTTTTGTTGGTCAAGGGCCTGACAGCTAACCTCATAAGCATCAGTCAACTATGTGACCAAGGATACCAAGTCAACTTCACTAAAGCTGAGTGTGTGGTTACTAATGAAGTAAAGGAAGTAGTAATGAGGGGTGTCAGATCCAAAGATAACTGCTACTTGTGGGTGTCTCATGAATCCAGCTACTCTACTGTTTGTTCTAAAGAAGAAGAAGCAAAGCTGTGGCACCAAAAACTTGGTCATCTTCATCTAAGAGGTATGAAAAGAATTATTTCTCTGGAAGCTGTAAGAGGAATTCCTAAGCTACAAATTGATGAAGGAAAAATATGTGGTGAATGTCAGGTAGGAAAACAAACCAGGATGTCACATCCAAAGGTTACACATCTGACTACTTCCAGAGTTCTTGAACTTCTACATATGGACTTGATGGGACCAATGCAAATAGAAAGTCTTGGAGGAAAGAAATACGCTTATGTGGTTGTGGATGACTACTCCAGGTACACTTGGGTAAACTTCATCAGAGAAAAGTCAGATGTGTTTGATGTTTTCAAGGACCTATGTCAAAGAATTCAAAGAGAAAAAGAAAATGGTGTTGTGAGAATCAGAAGTGATCATGGAAAGGAATTTGAGAATCAAAAATTTGTTGAATTTTGCTCCTCTGAAGGAATACATCATGAATTCTCTTCCCCTATTACTCCACAGCAAAATGGGGTTGTTGAAAGAAAGAATAGAACTATTCAAGAATCAGCAAGAGCCATGATCCATGCTAAGAATCTTCCTATCTACTTCTGGGCTGAAGCCATGAATACTGCTTGCTATGTCCATAATAGAGTTACCTTAAGAAAAGGAACCTCTACCACCCTATATGAGATCTGGAAGGGAAGAAAACCCACTGTCAAATACTTCCATGTGTTTGGTAGTAAGTGTTACATTCTTGCTGATAGAGATCACAGGAGGAAGATGGATCCCAAGAGTGATGAAGGAATCTTTCTGGGCTACTCTACAAACAGTAGAGCATATAGAGTATTCAACTCAAGAACCAAAACAATAATGGAATCCATAAATGTTGTGGTTGATGACGTTCACAATCAAGCGGATGGCACAGAAGATGTCGGAACATTCTGGGATATTACAGCAGAAGGTTCTACAAGAGAAGATGATTGATGTCCCACTATCACAGAAGCTGAGACTGAACCCCCTAACAAGAGTCCTTCTATAAGAGTTCAGAAAGATCATCCTAAAGAACTTATTATAGGAGATCTCAACAGTGGAGTTATTACAAGGTCAAGAGAAGTAGTCTCAAACTCGTGTTTTGTATCAAAAATTGAACCTAAAAATGTCAAGGAAGCATTAACAGATGAGTTCTGGATTAATGCCATGCAGGAAGAACTAGGCCAGTTTGAAAGAAATGAAGTATGGGAGCTGGTACCAAGACCTAAAGATACTAATGTCATTGGAACTAAATGGGTTTACAAGAACAAGTCAGATGAACTAGGAACTGTTATCAGAAACAAAGCAAGGCTAGTTGCTCAAGGATACACCCAAGTTGAAGGAATTGACTTTGATGAAACCTTTGCTCCTGTTGCCAGACTTGAGTCAATTAGGCTATTGTTAGGGATTGCATGTATTCTGAAATTCAAACTATACCAGATGGATGTGAAGAGTGCTTTCTTGAATGGATATTTGAATGAGGAAGTCTATGTAGAACAACCTAAAGGTTTTGCAGATCCAAACCACCCTGATCATGTATACAAATTAAGAAAAGCTCTCTACGGTCTGAAACAAGCCCCTAGAGCTTGGTATGAGAGACTAACTGAATTTCTTACTAGCAATGGATACAGGAAAGGAGGGATAGATAAAACTCTTTTTGTTAAAGATGAAGGAGGGAAGATTCTGATAGCTCAAATCTATGTGGATGATATTGTATTTGGTGGGATGTCAGACAAGATGACTAGACATTTTGTTGATCAGATGCAATCTGAATTTGAAATGAGTCTAGTTGGAGAATTAACCTATTTTCTTGGGCTGCAAGTCAAACAGATGGAAGACTCTATCTTTGTCTCTCAGAGCAAGTATGCTAGAAACATTGTCAAAAAGTTTGGAATGGAAAATGCTTCTCACAAAAGGACACCAGCACCTACCCATTTGAAGCTGACCAAAGATGAAAAGGGAACCAGTGTTGATCAAAGTCTATACAGAAGCATGATAGGAAGTCTGTTGTATCTTACAGCCAGTAGACCTGATATTGCCTTTGCTGTTGGGGTATGTGCTAGGTATCAAGCAGAACCCAAAACCAGCCATATCAATCAAGTCAAGAGGATCCTGAAATATGTGAATGGTACTTGTGAATATGGAATGCTCTACTCTCATGGGTGTGAACCCATTCTCACTGGATATTGTGATGCAGACTGGGCAGGAAGTGCTGATGACAGAAAAAGTACTTCAGGAGGATGTTTCTTCTTGGGTAATAATCTTATTTCATGGTTCAGCAAGAAACAAAACTGTGTGTCTCTGTCCACTGCGGAGGCAGAATACATTGCAGCAGGAAGTAGTTGCTCTCAGCTTGTTTGGATGAAACAGATGTTAACAGAATACAATGTCACACAAGATGTCATGACATTATATTGTGACAATTTAAGTGCCATTAACATTTCAAAGAATCCTATTCAGCATAGCAGGACCAAGCACATTGATATTAGACATCATTACATTAGAGATCTTGTTGAAGATAAAACAATTGTCTTGGAACATGTTGCCACAAACCTTCAACTAGCTGATATTTTCACAAAAGCCTTGGATGCAAATCAATTTGAAAATCTAAGAAGCAAACTAGGCATTTGTCTTTGTGAAGGATTATAGCAATTAATTGGGTGTGGGACCAGCACTATTTCTCTTTTGACTGTCAAGTATACTCTGCTGATGGTGGTGATGATCATACTGTTGGTAGTGATGGCTGAGGAGGGTGAGGATGCTGATGCCCGGACTAGTAGCTCCAATGATGTGGAGATGAGTAAGGAGGATGGTTCTGAAGTGTAAATCTTCATTTGTTGTTTGGCTCCTTTTGTGGCTAGAAAGGGGGAGAAGTGATAGATGATTATTTGGTTGTTGCTGTTGTTGCTGTTAGTCTGTTACTTTTGGTTCCTTGGATGTACTATGTTTTATCAAGCAGGATGTTGTTGGCTAACAGAATTTATTTTTCTGGATCCTTGTTTCTATCGGCTGCTGCGTGTACTCTAATCTCTGATGGTATCATCTATTTTTGTTTTAGCCAAAAATTCGCCAAAGGGGGAGTTTGTAGATGTTATTGATTGTTGGCTGTATTTTTTGGTAAAACAAATAGTGTCTGTATCATGTCAAACCTGGCCTCATGACATGCATTGTTTTGAAGTTTTTCTTGTGCAGGCTTTTACCTGATGTCAAGACCGATGTCATCACATCCGAAGCTGCTGTGTTTATTATGTTCTCGTTATGGTTATTTGATCTGTTAAGTCTTTGCGCGCCTCTTTTGGAAACTTTGGATATTGATTTGTTTCAGAACAACGTTATGCGCTGTTTATTCATAGGATCTTTGCTTTATGGAAATGGTTTTAATTAGGTTTAAAACTAATATTGGATCCAAGGCCCAGCTGCTGCAAGGTTATTTATAACATTTGAAGAAGCTGCTGGACGTATGGTTTTTAGGGTTTGCCGTCCAGAACTTTGTGGTTTTTGTCGTTTGTGTACTAGCTTTCTTGTAAGCCAAACAATCATCATGATGATTGTCTTGGTCTAGGCGTTTTTGTCTTGAGTTGTAAGAAGTGCTCAAAGCTTTTAAGCAAGAGTACTATTGTTCTTGATCAAAGCTTTTAAGCAAGATCAAGTTGTGTCTTTGAAGAGTGTCTTCTGTTATTACTTGTTTGTTAGTTTTTCATCACTGCTGTGATTGAGGGGGAGTGAGTAGGATCTCTGGTCTAAGTTGTTTAGATTGAAGTTGCATTGGGTAGATATTAAGTGAAAGGTGTAATATTGAGTTGTATTACCTTGAATTGATATTACTTATAGTGGACTTCCTCCCTGGCTTGGTAGCCCCCAGATGTAGGTGTGTTTGCACCGAACTGGGTTAACATTTTTCTGTGTTGTTTTTTTTCTGTTTACACTTTGTTCATTTGTTTAAAAACATTCAGATAGTGATGTCGTGACATCCTGTAAGACATCGCGTGTCTGAGTCCAGAATTTCATCTTCTGTCGCCATCAGCGCACAGTTAGCCTGCTCTTCTTCCGAGTCTGATTCATCTTCTGACTCATCCCAGGTTGCCATAAGACCTTTCTTCTTATGAAACTTCTTCTTGGGATTTTCCTTCTGAAGTTTTGGACATTCATTCTTATAGTGTCCAGGCTCATTGCATTCATAGCACATGACCTTCTTCTTGTCAAATCTTCTGTCACCAGAAGATTCTCCACGTTCAAATCTCTTTGAACTTCTGAAGCCTCTGAACTTCCTTTGCTTGCTCTTCCAGAGTTGGTTTACCCTTCTGGAGATCATGGACAATTCATCTTCTTCTTCTTCTTCAGATTCTGATTCTTCAGGATCTTCTTCTCTATCTTGAAAAGCGTTAGTGCATTTTTTAATATTAGATTTTAATGCAATAGACTTAACTTTCTTCTGAGGCTCGTTTGCGTCCAGCTCAATTTCATGGCTTCTCAAGGCACTGATAAGCTCTTCCAAAGAAACTTCATTCAAATTCTTCGCAATCTTGAATGCAGTCACCATTGGGCCCCATCTTCTGGGTAAGCTTCTGATAATCTTCTTTACATGATCAACCTTGGTGTAGCCTTTATCCAGAACTCTCAATCCAGCAGTTAGAGTTTGAAATCTTGAGAACATCTTCTCAATATCTTCATCATCCTCCATCTTGAAGGCTTCATATTTCTGGATTAGAGCAAGAGCTTTAGTCTCCTTGACTTGAGCATTTCCCTCATGGGTCATTTTCAATGACTCATATATATCATAGGCAGTTTCCCTGTTAGATATCTTCTCATACTCAGCATGAGAGATAGCATTCAGCAAAATAGTCCTACATTTATGATGATTCTTGAAAAGCTTCTTTTAATCATCGTCCATTTCTTGCATTGTAAGCTTTACGCCACTAGCATTTACTGGATGTTTGTAACCATCCATCAGAAGATCCCATAGATCAGCATCTAGACCAAGAAAGTAACTTTCTAGTTTATCTTTCCAGTATTCAAAGTTTTCACCATCAAATACTGGTGGTCTAGTATAACCATTGTTACCGTTGTATTGCTCAGCAGAGCCAGATGTAGATGCAGATGTATTTGTTGTATTTGTTGATTCATCAGCCATCTTTTACTGAAGCGTTTTTCTCTTCCTGAATCTTTTCTAAACACGGTTAAGTGCTTGCACCTTAGAACCGGCGCTCTGATGCCAATTGAAGGATAGAAAAACACTTAGAAAGGGGGGGTTTGAATAAGTGTAGTCTTAAAAACTTGAACGATAAAAACAATATGCACAGTTATTTTTATCCTGGTTCGTTGTTAACTAAACTACTCCAGTCCACCCCCACGGAGTGATTTACCTCACCTGAGGATTTAATCCACTAATCGCACGGATTACAATGGTTTTCCACTTAGTCCGCAACTAAGTCTTCCAGAGTATTCTGATCACAACTTGATCACTCCAGGAACAACTGCTTAGATACCCTCTAAGACTTTCTAGAGTTTCCTGATCAATACGATCACTCTAGTTACAACTGCTTAGATAACCTCTAAGACTTCCTAGAGTATTCTGATCAACACGATCACTCTAGTTCCTTACAACTTAATGTAATCAATTAAGAGTATTACAAATGCTTCTGAAAAGCTATAATCACAACAGTGATATTTCTCTTAACGTTTAAGCTTAATCTCACTAATATATTACAACAGCAATGTAGTGAGCTTTGATGAAGATGAAGTTTCTGAGCTTTGATTTGAACAGCGTTTCAGCAAGTCTTTCAGAATAATTTCGTTCAGAATTGGTAACCTTGCTTCTCATCAGAACTTCATATTTATAGGCGTTTGAGAAGATGACCGTTGGGTGCATTTAATGCTTTGCGTATTCCGTACAACATTGCATTTAATGTTTCACGCTTTTGTCAACTACCTCGAGCCTTGTTCACGCTGTGTCTACTGACGTTGCCTTTAATAGCTTCCAACGTTCCTTTTGTCAGTCAGCGTAGCCTGCACTTTGTACTTTCTTCTGATCTGATGTTTGAATTAAATATTTGTATATCATCAGAGTCAAACAGCTTGGTGCATAGCATCTTCTTGTCTTCTGACCTTGAAGTGCTTCTGAGCGTGATACCATGACTTCAGCAACTTCTGCTTCTGATCTCTAGTTCCTTCTGATGCTTCCATAGACCCATGTTCTGATTCTGCCTTGACCATCTTCTGATGTCTTGCCAGACCATGTTCTGATGTTGCATGCTGAACCTTCTGAGACAAAGCTTCTGAGCGCTGATTTGTGCATACTCTTTATATATTTCCTGAAAGGGAAATTGCAATGTATTAGAGTACCACATTATCTCACACAAAATTCATATCCTTGTTATCATCAAAACTAAGAATATTGATCAGAACAAATCTTGTTCTAACACTTAGCATGGCTGAAGCGGAATACATAGCAGTGGGTAGTTGTTGTGCATAAATTCTTTGGCTTAAGCAACAACTTCGTGACTACGAACTTGATCTCGGATGCATTCCTCTTCGATGCGACAATACAAGTGCTATAAATATTACAAAGAATTCGATCATGCATTCAAGAACCAAACACATAGACATTCGACATCATTTTCTTCGCGATCATGTGCTTAAAGGAGATGTTGAAGTCACTTTTGTAGATACTCATAATCAATTAGCAGATATCTTCACAAAACCGCTTGCAAAAGAACCTTTTTACAAAATTCGAAGAGAACTTGGAATTTTGGATGAAAAAGACACATAGATTTCTCGCTTCATGTTTCTCCGTCAAAAATTTTAAAGGTGCACATGTTGTCTTATATCATCTAATCTTATTACAAATTATTTCACAATGTCTCTACTTCTACACCTTTCTTTTAAGTGTTTTAGATGTTTAAAATGCATAAAAATATGTGAAAATTATGTTTTTTTTATGAGTAAATCGATTTCATGTGATGGTAAATCAATTTACTATTGTAACAGTAGCTTAGTGTTTAGAGTTTTTCACTTTTTTGCCTTGGTGAAATCGATTTGACCCCTGGGGAAATCGATTTGATGCTGTAAGTATGCCTCTGTTTGCATTTTTTGGCTTGGGGAAATTGATTTCACCCCCTGGTAAATCGATTTCTTACTGTATATGTTCAATTTTTTTTGTTTTCTTCTTAAATGTTGGTCCAATAACATTGTCACACCTCCTTTCTCCCCCTCATAAAAGCAAAAAAAATTGTCTCTCATCCCCCATAACCCTAGCAGCCGAAATTGGTGAGTGGGTGCTCTCCAAAACCCAAAATTTCATCTTCTCCAAAACACTCTCAAACTCCATTAAACCTTATTCTCATCTTCAACAAAACTTCATCCATGTCTTCAAGAGTAAAGAGGAAAGCTTCAGCCACAGAGAAAGGGAAGAACAAAGCTTCATCTTCTTCCATAGCTACTCAAAACATCTTCCATGACCACCCCTCAAAGGAATTAGAAAGGTACCAAAGTTCAATCAAAAATTGTCCAAACTCCAAAATTTGGTGCATTCTCTACTTTTCCTACTAAATGTTTTAGTTTTCAAGAAACATTAACTTCATTAGGTTTGGGTCCTCTTATTGCACCCTCTGGACCATATTATCCGGATTTATTTAGAATGTTCTATTGCAATATGCGTTCGGATAATAATAAGTTTGTTACAAATGTAAGAGGAAAAAACATAGTTTTGCATCCTAAGAAACTTGGTAGAATTTTGGATATCCCTTATGTTGGTAGCTCTCTATATGATCCGGATATTGAAGAGTGGCAAGGATATCATAAGAGAGAATTTTATTCTGGCTTGAGTAGGATAACGGAAGAAGAATATAATGCTAAAAGGGTTGAACCTTCAAAATATTTTTGGAGTGCTGGAAATCTTGCTATTAATGATAGATTGCTTCATTATGCTTTGGTCTATATCTTGCTACCTCGAAATGGCAATCATTGCAACATTATCGATGTGGAAATGCAAGTATTGTATGCAATCAAGAATGGTATCTCTCTCAGTTTGTCTAGCCTCATTTTACACCACATGTTGTGTCACACTCAAAGGTTTTAGTCTCTTCCATATGCTTGGTTCATAACTCGTATTTTGGAACATTTTGGGGTTTCTTTTGATGATGTTGGTTATCGTCTTATGGATACTAGAAGTCATAAGTTCTCTATTAAAAGTGTGGATAAACGGATGGGTGTTCTTTATGATCCGGAAACACAAACGATTTCAAATCTTAATGAAAATAATGAAGGAAATCAAGCTAATGTTGAAGAAGATATTGGTCATGAAGAAGCCCAAGACAATATTGGTGATAAAGAAGTTCATCCTCATGCTCAAGATGGTCCAAGTAATCAAGAGGTGATTAATTTTATGACATAACAATTTGCCACACTCAACACCTCAATCAACAACCAATGGAACTCTATCAATGAGTCCACCACAACCTAGATCAATGATTTTCGCTATAATGTGAATCAACAATTCTCTTACCTTTACTCTCATCTCCACATTCCACCATATGATCCAATTAACCCGGCTGTCCCTACTCCAATAACTCCACCTATTCAAACTCAATTTCCCTACCAAGGACCAAACTTCTTCAATAACAACAATACCAACAATGAGATGGACCAATCTTGATATGTTGTTCTTGTTTGTTAATTGTCACAAGCATGTCACTTTATGGTTCTTATAATGTTTATTTATGTTTCACGTTAAACTTCTTAAACTTTATGTGGTTTGTAAGGTACTTGTTACCATAACTTTATTATCTTGTTCGTTCTACTTGTTTGAATGTATGTGTTTTTTATGATGAATGATGTTCTACTTGTCACTATTACTATATTTCACCCATCTTTCCCTTCTTTTTGATAATGTCAAAGGGGGAGAAAGGTGTTATACTAGTTTGTATGTTTATAAAATTTCCTAAGGTACAAAATGATACAAATTTCTCCAAGAAGCACAAGTACACACTAAGGGGGAGCTATATATCTTAGGGGGGAAATTATTTTTGGAAATTTCAAAACATCAAGAGAATTATTTGTCATCATCAAAAAGGGGGAGAATGTGAAGTCAAGATTCAATAAAGAACTTTGTTTTTGACGAATACAAATCTCAAAATAACAAGAATGCAAAGATGAGTTGTTAAAGTTAAAATACCAAGGATCAAGGCTTTGGAATCAAGCTTGCACTTCAAGAAGGTATAATGACTATACTTACATTCTCTAAAGTCTTAGATGCTCAAGAAATCAACCAACCATTGCATAGACCATCCATGATAATAGCAAACATTTGCAAAATCTTTTATTCAAGTTTTACACTGGGTAAATTGATTTACCATAACATGAAATCGATTTGCCACTGTCTTAAAACATTTCCAGAAGCAAAAATTCACTTTTTGCACTATGGAAATCGATTTACCTAAAGAGGAAATCGATTTCCCACTGTTTTTTTTTGAAATTTTGTTAACGTTACATGCATGAAATCGATTTCATGCTAAGGGAAATCCATTTCCCCTGTACGTTTTTTAAAAAACAGTAGCATTTCACAGCACCTTTCCACACACCTTTTCATTGAAACATTTCCTTTAATCTTGGCAATTGTTCATGATTAATCTACAGAAACTTATGATATTTCAAGGGGTGTTATGAACATCTATATATACTCAAAATTTCAAATTCATTCTTCACCTCTTCCAATAAAAAAAAGCTCTTAGAAATTTTCAGAATTTCACATTGTTATTCTTTAATCATTTTCAAGATATTTTCTACACACTTTCATATCATCCAAACTAGAAAATACTTGAGCAATCTATTACTTTAAGAATTGAGAAATATTGTCATTGGAAGGGAAGATCAATCCAAGATTGATATATTATTCATCTTCACAAACTCTTGTATCATTCAAAGATATTTTTCTTTTTCCTTACTATCCAGGATTGTTGGAAGTAAGTGTTGTGTTTTGAAGAGGATTGTTCTTCATTCACATTAGTGTTGTTTGATCTTAAAGGTGTTAAGAACCTTTGATCACCCTATAGGTTAGATAGTAAGCATAGGCTTGTACAATAATTCTAACTATAATGAAATCTCTTTCGTGTTGGAAAGGGGACTGGAGTACTCTCGGATTGTGAGGGGAACCAGTATATTCCTTGCGTTCTTTACCTTTCCACATTTTATCGCTTCCATCACTATTACCAAGAAAAGAAAAGAACCATTCAAAAACCTTCATACATTTAACCAAAAATTATTAGAAGTATTCTCATAAAACCGATTGAATTTTTGAAAATCTAATTCACCCCCCCCCCCCCCCTCTTAGGCGTATCTGATACTTACATTATATGATGTAGATTCTAGTTATTTTCTCATTAATATTAAATTACATGTTGAATATTATAAATTGTGAGAGATATCTATTAACCCATCATTGCTATCAAGTAGCAAGAATGTCATATGATTTGACATCACTGCTACCAAGTAGCAAGAAATTTTCATCTAGATTATTCATGTCCCTCAATATGATTTGTGGAGTACTCATTAACTATTTTTACGGTTATTCTGTTACAAACTATGTTTGAAAACCAATAAGTAATCGACTTCACATCTAGCGTCCAAGTGGTTTCAGATAGAATGGTGATATACACCACTATCACAATGAGAATACTTATGACACTTACATAACATACTATGTAGTATTCTTATGACGGTTTAAATTAGTATAAATATTACTCATAATATTTATACATCTGTGAATACTAGATAACTCATATCCATTATCTGAGAGATTACACTACTAATAATACATTTTATGATAAAACATCTAATTTATCCGGACTTTTTTTATTTGATCCTAATTTTTTTAGGAATATTCTTATATTATATTATTAAATGTGGCATGCTTGTTTTATCCCTTTTGAGAGCTCACCAAGATCGTAGTATCTCATCCCATTATGTTGACTGGTTTATTTGTTGTAAGCTTTTTTGTCTAAGTCTATAAGAGCCGGATCACAGTCGAGTCTAGATTTCTGATTCGATGTTATGATTGGAATTTTAATAGAACTAGGTTCTAAAATATTATAATATTTTTTAGAATAATAAATTTGATTGTTAAGTCTCTTTCGCTATAATATTTTGTTGAAGTCACGTGCAAACATAGACAATAAATGTTCATCAACACCATTTATCAAATTTAATGATTCTCATTTGAATCATCTTATCTCTTATTTTTAAAACACTCTACTTGATATATATATGGGGACGACTCAAGTGAGAACACTTGGTTATCATGAGAAATGAGAACAATGAATCACGACCATTTTTTATTTGTTGATTTTAATGGACTGGACCGGTTTCTCTTTCTATGTTGATTTCAAATAAATATTAAGGATCATTTAAAGAGAAACTAATCCAGTCCATTAAAATCAACAAATAAAAAATGGTCGTGATTCATTGTTCTCATTTCTCATAATAACCAAGTGTTCTCACTTGAGTCGTCCCCTATATATATATATATATATATATATATGATCCGTTGACACCAGGTGTAAGTCTAAAAGACTTACGTTAAATCTCAACCGTTAATATTATTCAATTAACGACTTATAAATAACCTATTTTTTAGAAGAACAAATATGCCTTGCATTTTTTATTTTATTTAATATGGCTGTTTGAACAATTCGTTATACGGTTGAGATTATGTGTAAGTCTAGGGTCAACGGATCCTACCTCATATATATAATTTTTTTTTGTTTAAAAATACATCTGGTGACAAAAAACATTAGGTGACAATACTACAAATAATATATTTTATGACAAAACTTCAACCTCACACAACAAATAAGTGAGGCATATATTTGGGACCCGCCGTGTTTTATCTATCTTAATATAAATCCAAGGAAGTCATGATGACAACCTTGGACACAACCCTAACCCTAATTCTTAGGTGACATCATATTAGAATCCTAATGCTTATGTGACATCATATTAAAATTTTGAATTTTTATCATTCTTAGTTTAATCCTTCACACCAACTCCAATTCAATACCACAATTAATAATAATATTAAAATAAATAATAATAATAATAATAATATTAAACCATCACTATTAATAATAATAATAATATAGTAATAATATTAAACTATCACTATTAATAATAAAAAAATAATATTAACTAATAATAGTAAAATAGTAATAATAATAATAATATAATAATATAATAACTAACCACCATAATTTTAAATAATAATAATAATATATTCAATTAACAATATTATATTTTAATTAATATTCTAATTTTCTTTCTTCTATACAAAAAAATCTTTAATTCTTAAATTATAATAATAATAATATAATAATATTAAACCATAGCTATGATAATATAATATCTAGCTAATGAAGATAATAAAATAATAATAATATTAAATATATATTTATTTTAAATATAAATATCAAATAAATTATGATGATGCGGCAATCTCACAAATTTTTTTTTGGAGCAAAAGAAATTTTTTATTCCAAAATAGAGTGAGTACACAAGCCGATCGTATATCCAGGCATCTACATGACATAACAAAATCAAAACCTAAAGCAATAAAATACTACAAATTATTGCAATAGGTTAACAACTTATAGTCTAACTCAGCCCTATATGTAATGGTTTCTTTGATACTTTTGCTCTTTAGATCATCTTTCCTTCCTTCTTTGAAAATAATCTTGTTGCAGTTTTGCCAAGCAGCATAGATCATTTTTGTAGCTGCTAGTTTCAAGAGTCGCACCCTTCCACTTTTGCCCCTTGTCTGCTCACAGAGCCAATTCATCTCCTCAATCCAGTTTCCCGGAATATGCCTTACCTTCATCCTTGAAAGGATTTCTTGCCAAACATTCTTAATCACTGAACACTCAAAGAATAGATGTCCACAGTTTTCCATTTGATCACAATACACACATTTGCCATCATTTTGTATGCCAAACCGGATTAATCTATCTTTTGTGGGCAATCGATTTTGGCAAACCATCCACAGCGTAAAGATAGCCCTCGGTCTTGCCCTGTTTGAATACATTTGATGCGGCAATCTCACAATTGCTTCTCAATCTAAACCAAAATTAAAAATCTATAATTATTTTAAATATAAATATCAAATATATTTTGCATTACAAAATTGTCAAACAAATATATATATATATATATATATATATATTTAATTGATATAATAATAATAATAATAATAACGTTTAAACTATACGAAATTATTTAAATAAAAAATTAAATTTGATTTTTTCACTTTAAATTAACACATTTATTTCAAAAACAAATTCTCACTGTATACATTTATTGACGTTATTTTAAAATATTATCTTATCCCTTTAATTCTCACATTTCTAACCTCATTTCTTCTAATTATTTTTTTTAATTTTTATTTATAGAGGTCGTTTTCGTTGTACATTCTAATATAAAATATACTACCACATGTTTTTCCTTTTGTCAATAAAGAAGCGGAAATTTAAGATTTAAATATATTATGACAAAGACTTTTATAAATTTATGATATTTTTATAATATAATTTTCATATCTAAAATTTGATATTATCATATAAAATTTATATTTATCTATATCTCATCAAAAAATATCTCAAGTAAATAATAAGATAAAAAAATATGATTATTAAAAATCCCCTATATTTCTTCATTGACATTTGTTTTTTTTTTAATTTTCTTCCTTAACTATTCATTAAATTGCCCGTATCAAACTTCCTACATTTTTGTAACTTCTCATATTTATAATTCTATTTATTATACTTATTATTTTTAACTTTTATTTATATAGGTTAAACTTTTAGCATCTTTTTATGTAAAATTTTCTACCATTTGTTGTTTGTTTTTGTCAATAAATATAAGCGAAAAATTAAGATTAAAAAAATATTATGACAGAGACTCTTATAAATTTATGAAACTTTTACATTAAAGTTTTTATAGCTAAATTTAGATAGTATAATATAAAGTTTATATTCATCTATACCCCATCAAAAAATAACTCTAGAGTAAAAATTAGGATAAAAAATATTTTTTGAAAGACAAATATATCTTCTATCTCTTAATTGACATTCACTTTTTTTTTTCTTTAACTATTCATTTAATTGTCCGTTACAAATTTTATAATTTTAATTCTCACAAAACATTCAGTTTAATTTCTCATATCATAAATAAAAAATGATAGGTCATAACATTAATAATAATATAATAAAACACTAATAAAATGCCATGTCTCTTTGCATTTCTCCACACTTATATAACCTCACTTAATCTCATATTCATATGCATTGTCTGATACACATTTCACAAACTCACTATTTTATATGATTTTTTTATCATGTATGCTACTGATACAACTTCAACAAGTAAGTTTTTTTTCCTAATGTTTTTAAATTAGTGTGTTTTAAAGGTAAGTTTGTAAGTAAGTTTATCGTATTATTAAATCTCATATTTAATTATTATATTTTCATGTAAAGTATATTATATGTTTTTGTTGATCGGATGTAACTGAATTTATTATTGAAGTAAATCTAATTGAGAAGACCATACATACAAATGTTGATATCAAGTCCCTCAATATTTAAAGAACCAAAGACACATAGATTAAAGATAACTATTTCTTCCTATTTATTTCTTTAATACTTATATAGATGAACTATGTATCACATCAATAAAAATTATATCAAATACTAACACTATTTAGTTTCAAATTGTGTAAGCTAAAACAATATTTGTCTATTTTTTATTCGGATGCAACTCTTTGTCCAAATCGACTATTGGAGATCTAAGAGATGTTATAGGAGATTTAGATCATCAAGTAAAGAATTGATGACAAAAGAAGAAGGGTATTATGTATATTAATAATTTCTATTATACTATAGTAAATTAATAGTAGTAAACATGTTATTGAACATGTGTCATATATTATGAAATTGTATTAAAAAATACTTTACTCTAAATTATGACTATTGTGAAAATATTGATTCAATATTACATTATTTTAAAAAAACATTAATTAAAAAATCTCACAACCGTTTTTTTAATATTCTATACACTTTTATATTATTATTAAATTTATAGAAGAAAATTTATACTAACTTTTAATCTTAAATTTATAATTTTGAAATTCTAAAGTGTATCTACTTTACTATTAAACAGAAAATAAATTCACTAATAATAATCATATATATATATATATATATATATATATATATATATATATATATATATATATATATATATATATATATATATATATATATATATATATATATAATACCAATAGAGAGACTAAAAGTTATTTATTTGATATGATTTTTCATTGAATACACTTTTTTTATAAATAATATAATATATTTTATTTTAATAATATATAATAATCAATTTCATTTACTCAATTTTTTAATATTTTTTAATTGAGTTATATTTTAATTTAATATTTATTACTCAAATCATTTTCTCATTCTCGCTAAAAATTATTTCCCGACAAGCGAATGTATGCATGCTCTTTTTTAGTTGAAATCTCCATATTACATTTAAGTATAAGGCATATGCGCTATAAATAGCACTGCTTAATTAAAAAATAACAAAATTTTCTGTGTACATTTAAGTATATTTATGTTTAAACTTTAAAATAAGGTATATGTTATGCCAATTTCAAGTTTGGATTTGGGTAGGGGTATTTCTTTTAAACCGCAACTATGGGGACAAATGTTATAGAATCATGCTCAAATATTGGACATTCTCATTTCTAATATTCACAATAAATTTTTTTTTCGTTTATAAAAATATATGAATCAACACTTAAAATTGTTATACTAACAATATAATTTGGATTAATAGTCATTTGCCCCCTGCAATAGTAGCGTGATTCGGTTTACCCCTTTTAAAAAAAAAATTGTTTTAGCCCCTGTAATATTTGGGTACCCCCTAAACGTGTAAAAACCAGGGAGTAAAATCAAAAAAATATATTTTACAGGGGGATAATTTTCTCCCTTAGGGGGTAAAAGACTTACAATTTTAATATTATAGGGGGGTAAAACAAATTTTTTTTTAATAGGGGGTAAACCGAATCTCGCTACTATTGCAGAGGGGCAAATGACTATTAACCCATATAATTTTTGTCATTTATAAAAATATTGCCAATCACAACTGGACCAACTAACGATTGGTACAAAAGTCATTACTTGTTACTTCATTTCTTATAGTCATTACTTGTTACTTCATTTCTTTTTTTTGTTTCATTCAAAAATTAATTATAGTGAAATATGTTAATTTTTTGATTTAATTTATTTCTCAAAATTTCCTAATATACTTGTCTACATTTACATGTAATAATTAATCGTTGTTATTTAATTAATGCATATTAAAAATTTTGTAATTTTATTATTCATTATTAAAAGTCAATTATTATCTATCAATTCATATCATATCTAAAAATTAAAGTCATATAAATAAATTTAGAATATTTTTTTACTATTTATACCAATGATTATTTATTTATTTAAATTAAAACTCTGATTTAAAGCAAAAAAAAAAACTCTATTTATCTCTATTTATCATGAATAATTATCTATCTTTTTAAATTCTTACTTTATCATTAATGTCATACTAATAATTTTAAACACTATTTTTTATTAATTATTATCAATAATTATATAAGTATGAATTCATACAATACAATTAATGTAAAAGTTAAAATAACAATAAACTCTATTTGTGAGTGTCGGATTTTGTTAACGATTACTCCCTCCGTTTTTTATTATAAGTCGTTTTAGACTTTTCACACAGTTTAAGAAAAATAATAATTGTTGTATGAAAATGAGAAATTTTGAAGGTTTTTACAAAATTATCCTTCATTAATGATATATGGAAGATAAATTTATATAATTGAAAGGAGAGAGAATAATAAATATTTAAGGATATAATAGGAAAAGTAGCATTAATTATTCATTAGAATTGTACAATAGAATCATTCTATGTACAGATTTTTTTTTTTTATCATATATTAGCGCTTTCTTTGAAAGTGCTATCAAACATGAGTCATATATTAGCATTTTCTTTGAAAGTGCTATCAAACATGAGTCATATATTAGCACTTTCTTTGAAAGTGCTATAAAAAATGAGTCTTATATTAGCGCCTTCTTCTAAAGTGCTATCAAACATGAATCATATATTAGCACTTTCAATGAAAACGCTATCAAACATGTGTCTTTTAATAACATTTAGTTTGAAAGTGCTATCAAAATCACATTAAAACACACGCAAAATGCACACTTCAATAGCACTTTAGAGAAAACGTTATTATAAACGGGCACTTTAATAGCGTTTTAGAAGTGCTATTAAAAAAAAAATTTACAATAGCGGCGCGGTTAATAGCGCTTTTAAGTGCTATCAAAAACAAAAAAAACGCTATTAAATAGCTTATTTGGCGTAGTATGTAAAGCGACTTATATTTAAATACAATTTTTTTTCCAAAACGACTTATAATAAAAAACGGAGGGAGTATATAAGTAAAAAATTTTAAACTCCAGACAAATTATTAGTGTTAGCTCCCGCCTCAAGAAGATTAGACTGGTGGTGACATTTCTTTTGGAAACTAGAGTTAAGCAGAATAAAGCCTTGAGCATTAGGAAGCAACTTCATCTGGAAGGTATGTGTATAGATAATTATGCTAGCCACTATAATGGTAGAATTTGGATTATATGGAACCAACATGCTATTGATCTGAGAGTTGTTCATGTAACTAGTCAAATGATTCACTGCTCCTTGTATGATCTTGCCGGGGATTTTATGTTGCTATATATGTTGCCAATAGCCTTGATCAGCGAAGGAGGTTGTGGAGAGATTTAGAGGATATATGTAACACCCCGATTTCCGCTGCACGCATCAACCGTGTCGGCCAACCGAGCATGTTACCAGCTTAATCAATAATCCCCCCTAGGTCCGCTTATCGGCTGCCCAGGAAATATTGTTTTTGCCTCCCGCAGGAATCGAACCATGTACCTAGGGGTTAAGTACATATTCATAGCAATTCCTGCTACCAATTGACCATGCTCAAGGCTTAACAGGATATAGAACAGGTGGTGGTGGCATTCTATAAAAGCTTGATGGGCACTGCAGGCAATGATCTTAGCCATGTGGACATAGTAGCTATCAGGTATGGACCCCAACTGACTTTCCAACAAAGACAGAGCCTGATCATGCCAGTTAGTGAGGAAGAAACTATGGTAGCTTTAAAGGGCATTGGTGACCTAAAGGCTCCAGGGGTGGATGGTTTTGGTGCGAAGTTCTTCAAAACAAGTTGGCCAACTATAAAGCAGGATGTGATGGGAGCTATAACAGATTTCTTTGTTAATGGAAGAATCTATAAAGCTGTCAACTGCACTATAGTCACATTGATACCTAAAACTGATGAAGCTATAACTATCAGGGACTATAGGCCCATAGCTGGATGCACGACTTTGTATAAAATCATCTCCAGAATCTTGACTAGTCGTTTATCCAAAGTGATTGGCAGTGTCATCAATAAGAGCCAGGCTGCTTTTGTTCCCAATCAGCAGATACATAGTCACATCCTACTTACTTATGAACTGTTGCAGAGATACTCTAGAAAGGGAGCCCGCCAAGGTGTTTGCTTCAATTACATTTACAAAAAGCCTACGATATGGTAGATTGGGGAGCTCTGGAGGTCATTATGCGAGAGATTGGAATACCACATCAATTCATTAAATGGATTATGCTCACTGTCACAACTGTATCCTACCGGTTTAATGTTAATGGAGTGTATACCAAGATCATGCAAGCCAAACATGGACTACGGCAAGGGGATCCCCTCTCCCCTATGTTGTTTGTTATTATGATGGAGTACTTGCACAGGCTCTTGCATAGAATGCAGGAGGAAACAAATTTTAAGTATCATAGCAGATGCAAAGATCTTAATCTGACGCATATGGATTTTGCTGATGATGTGTTGATTTTCTCAAGGGGTGGCAAGAATTCTGTAAAGCATTTAATGAAGGTGTTGCAGCAGTTTTCGAAGTCCACGGGATTAGTGGTTAATCCTAGTAAATGCAGGCTGTTCCTCAGAGGAGTTGACAGTGGTAACAGGATGCAAATAAAAGCGCTGAATACCTTCAAAGACTGAGAGATACCATTCAAATATCTTGGTGTCCCGATGACAAGCAAGAGGTTAGATATCCAGCATTACTCAGCCCTCATTGATAAGATTGTTGCTAGGGTGACACACTGGAGTAGTAAACTTTTGAGTTATGCAGGGAAAATTCAGTTAGTAAAAAGTGTCTGTTTTGCTACTGCGAATTATTGGCTCCAATGTCTCCCTTTGCCCAAACAGGTTGTGAAGCATATTAATTCTATATGTAGGTCATTTGTTTGGATTGGTGGATCTGTTATTACTAGGAAGAGTCCAGTGGCCTGGCATAGTGTGTTTAAGCCTCGGAAAAATGGTGGTTTAAATGTGTTGGATTTGCAATGTTGTAGTGACATAGCATTGATGAAACTGTTATGGAATTTAAGCAGGAAAAAGGATAGTCTGTGGGTGAGATGGATTAACAATTACTATATGAAAGGTAAGGACATAATGCAATGGAGGCTAAGGTGCAGCATTCTTGGATATTCAAGGATATTTTGAGAATACGGGAGAAAGCTCTGCAGCTGCCAGACTGGTATACAATGAATGCTTTCAAAACGAGTATAGTCTACAAGCAAATGATGAGAAATGAGGTCCCTGTTCTGTGGTATATACTATTTTGTGGAAATAGTGCGAGACCACGAGCGTTGTTTACACTTTGGATGGCTTGCCATGGCAAATTAGCTACTAGAAGTAGGTTGTTCCGGTTTGGTATGGTGAATTATACAAACTGTTGTTTTTTTCTATAGGAGGAAACCATGGATCACATTCTCTTTGACTGCAAAGAGACAAGCAGGATTTGGAAGCAAGTTTTGCAATGGATAGATGTTGCTCATGAACCTCGACCGTGGAAGGAGGAATTAAGCTGGGTGATCCAAAACTGTAAAGGAAAATCTATTAGAGCTGAGATGATCAAACTTGCCTTGGCTGAAACCGTATACGGAGTTTGGGCCTACCGGAATTGCATTAGTTTTGGTAATGATGTGGATAGTACTAAGGTTGGGGATGGCATTATAGATAAGATTGTCTATTGTGGGTGGGGTAGATTGAAACTCAGAGCCCATATGGCCCATTTGATGTTATAGTCCATGTTTAGAATGGCTGGACCCTCCGAGGTCGCTTTGTACTGATTGTTTTTTGAATTAATATATCATTTTATTTGATTCAAAATAAAAAAATTTAAAACTATTATTTATTATTTATAATAAATAACTATTTATAATCCAAATTTTTATTGTAACTAATTTCCAATTCTAACTCTACATTGGTGTATATTAAAAAATTTGACACTACCTTCATTTTTTTATCATGCCAAATGATTTTTTTTATCATTTCAAATGTGATATCTAAATAGATTTAAATAGATAAATTGATCATTCTAATAAATAAATAAATCTACCTATTGTGTTCTTATCAATTATAATTGAATGTCGTATAAGTATTTTAGTTTACATTAGTAATTTAAACATCAAAGTTATAAAAAAATTGTATAGTAGGTGAATTTATATATTTATGAGAATTAAGAATTCCAATAAAAAGTATAGATGATTTGTACATAAAAAAAACATAAAACTAATCAACAACATTGCTAATAACATCCTCGAAAACGCTTTCATATTACTACTTATAACATCTTCAAAAAGCTTTTATAATAGTTGCATCAGCGCAACAAGGTATGAAATTTAAAATATACTTCTACTAAAATTCAAAGTAGCCCTATTCTTCAAATAAAATAATGATTGATAAAGTCCAAAACAAACATCTTAACTACAACATCAGCTTTTGACTTCTTTACAACCCCATGTTTGATCCTTCAGATTCATTTAAATAAAATTATAAAAAAAAGCATAACACATTTTAACCAAATAGAATGAATATAGTACCGGAGGACCAGAAGTATTCTTAAAAATAGATAGATCATTATATCAAATACATGGTGTATTTACCCACATTGTGAATAGATAATGCAAATTCACATTTCAAAAATGTAAGGATAACAATATCTTAACATCGCAAATAATCTAATCACAGCAGAAGACACATGGTGACTGACACGAAAAAGTAGGTCTTGCTAAGGGAATCCATCGTCAAATTGCGTTCATGACAGGAGCTGTATGGTTATTTCAAACAAATTGTATAAATGATGCTTGCTACAAAGAAAACGTGAGTTAGCATAGTGACAACAGAATCGAAAACAACACTGGAAAAAAAAATCAGGAACAATATTGAAAATGAAACTAAAAAAAAGAAATTAGGGATTAGAAACAACACATAACTCAGAAACTAAGAGAAATTGGAAACAATGAAAAAAATATTATGGGTTAGGGTTTATGAATTTCATCTCTATAAACTGAAAGAGCAATAAACCATAAATCATTCCTACACAAAACATAACCATTAGAGAATAGAGAATTTGAGTGTGATAATAGCCAAAGGATATGCCAAAAACTTAATGGTGTGATAGCAGAAGAGATAGGATTTTATAGGAGATGAGTGATATTTGAAATCACCAGAAAAGATGCTTAAGTTTGTTGGAAAATGAATAGATACATTGCATATGAGCACATGATATGAAACATTTAACAATAAAACTAAAAGATGCAATAAACAGTCGTATAGAAAAATAATTAATAGGGTTAACATTTTTAATACCTGTTTTACCCCCAAAAGAACATAATCGACAAATAAAAAAAAGGGTTTTATTGTATTATCACCCATATGAAAGAAGTCTGAACGGTGTTTTATTCCCTATAACCATAGCAGGTAATTGGTCTGCATCGGCTGGTAAAGGCTCATGGCCGGTCAATATATATATATATATATATATATATATATATATATATATATATATATATATATATATATATATATATATATATATATATATATATATATGGCAAAAACATAATGCCGAAACCTAATGCCGCAGAGAACTGTAAAACTAATGCCACAACCAAACAAAACGGCTTAAAGCTATAATGCATTTACTTTTCATAACTAGAGGCGACTAAAATGAATCAAGCAACTTACGGATTAGGTGGCAGGCATAACAAGTAATTCATTTTTTTTAAGGCATCATAGATATAGCATTCACATAACAATGTACACCAAGTTTCAATTTCGCTTTTAAAGATATAATTCATTGGAAAATACAGAGTTAAATTACAAAATTCAATAGCCCCAATTAATCCAATGATATCATTGGAAAATGGTATAGGCGTTAATATTACCATTGTTATTATATCACAAGACAAAATCTCTAAAACAATGTAAAAATGTTGATTAATTTTTAATGATGAGACCTAGGGATTGAAATTTCAATGTCCCGATTAATCCTTAATATATTAAAATAAAATACAAGTTTCCCTCCTAATCCTTAATAAGTTTCCCTCCTAACTTCTTCCTAATCAGTCATGTGCATCGCACAGGTAAAAGTACTAGTAAAATCTAGTTATTCGAATTTTTTTAGTGGTAATTCTTTCAATAGTTATTAAATGGGATTGGGAGAAATTAGAAAGCTCCAACTAAATTAATAATTATCGCCACATTGGCTATATGAATTAGTCATAAAGGGTTATAGAAGCAAAAATCAAAATTGATTAGTAGGTTTCTAGGAATATATTACTAAGAACATATTCCTGGAAACCTACTAACGAATTTCAATTCCTGTAATCCTTTAGGACTATTCAATATAGGCAATCATTATCCATCCAGTTGTATTTCAAAGTTTTATCCCAGTCTATTTATTTACTATCAAAAGAACTCCACACCCAAAAGATTCCAAATAATGATTTTATCAACAAGACATTAAAATTTCAATCATTGGCATATTCTTTCCATTAAAAATCAACAACTTTAGATTGGTTTGGAGATTTTATTTTGTGATCATAACAAACTATAATATCAATGATGGTACCATTTTTCAACGATATTATTGGATTTATTGGCTCTATTGAATTTTGTCCCCTAATAATATATTTTTCTACGGAAATAGTTCGGTTATTTCTTTAGTTATAGATGTTGCTTCCTTTACTCATGACTTTTTATTTCATTTCATGCTTCAATATAAGTCCTTAATATCTTTGTAATCAACCTAAAGATTGTTGATAAAGTTATTTGTTTCATGTTTTCACAAATAGTTTGTTATATTATATTAAAATAAAAATGAAAAATAATCTTTATTAATTTGTATGAATCAAACTTCTTAAAAGAAAAGTATTTTAATGTCTTATGTGGAGAGAGATGTCCTATGTAGGATCTTTATTCTTTTAATTTTGCAAACTTCTGGAATTCTTAAATTAATAAGTTAAGAAATGAAGGAGTATAGAGTAAGTAGAGAAAACAAAATACTTAATAAGAAAAAAAGGGAGAAATAAAATGTAGATAGATAACAAGATACATAACCTTTTGTCAAAGTCCTGCCGTCAAAAATGAACATCTCTTGGACCATAGAAAAAAGAAATAAAGTTTATTCTTTCTGTAATTGCATAAAAAACAAAAACAGTAATAATGACAACTCTATAGAAATCGATTCATTTAAATCCTTAATACTGCTGTAATGAACCTAAAGGTTGTTGATGAAGTTATTTATTTGACGTTTTTACAAATAGTTTGTTATATTGTATTAAAATAAAAATGAAAACAATTTTTTATTAATTTGTATGAATCAAACTTCTAACGTTAAAAGAAACCATTTTAATGTCTTTAAGTGTAATGCAGAGAGATGTTAATAGAGAAAAATGAAAGAAGAAATTTGAAATTTGAAATTGTGAAATAATGACATTCGATACATATATACAACACATTATAAGACACTGTGGCTTTGGTTAAAGTGTATGAACGGTTGAAAGTTGCCGATAATTATGCTCTTATAAGAGTGAGTGATTTAAATAACTACTTAAATAACATGTGCAGAAACAACAAGATAAATAACTTTTCCTGCCGTCGAAAATAAACACCTCTCGGACCATACCATCATTGTTGACAAAAACCTATGGAAAGAAGAAATAAAGTTTATACAACAGTGTACTTTGTTAGTAGAGAGAAATAAAGTTTATAGAAATGATTCATTTAACACATTGATCTAGATTCCATCACCATACACTTACCTACCTACGCATCAGACAAACGAGATCTGGTTTTGGGGTTTTGGCCATGGTGGTTCAAGTTGGCGCTCAGTTTCAGAGATATGGAATAGTTGCTATTTATAATGTTCCTATATTTCTTATTTTTTCACAATTTCTAACCGTTCCATTAATCCAGCTATAGCTACGGACCTAATTCTTGACTTATAATTGTTGAATTATTCAATCAATTCCTTCCGTTTTTAACTGCTCGCCGCTTACAAATTTCAATCATACCACTGATGCACGGGAAAATTTTCATAAAATAATTAATAAATAAATTACATATAATATTTATTATTTTTTTCGATTTAAGTAAATGAATAAATAAAGAGTTTAAAGATAGTGTCCTCTCAGTGTAAAACAGTTTTACACATATAATTAATCAAAATGCTTTAATTTGCGGTAATTTCAATTTTTTAAAATTTAAAATTAGATTTATTTTAGTACATGTCTCTCATTGGTTGACAATGTAAAAATATTTTACACTGTCAGTACAATTTCTTTTTTCCCAAATAAATATAAAAAGTAATAAAATATATATATATATATATATATATATATATATATATATATATATATATATATATATATATATATATATATATATATATATATATATATATATATATATATATGAGGAGAGATATATTTACTCCAACAGTAAGGGTAGAAAACTTACTCCAAATCTTAACCATTGTTTTTTTATTAATCTAACGGTTTTAATTGATCATTTAATTTAATTATTTTTAAAAATATTTTTTTATATCAAAAATTAATTTAAGCCGTTAGATTATTGATAATCAATGATTAAAATTTGAAATAAGTTTTCAACACTTACTCTTGGAGATATCTATAATAGATTTAGTGGGATAAGATGACAAGAATTATACAAACTTTTTTTTTTCAATTGGTAATAGTATTAATCACAAAATAGAAGGATACAATCGAACAATTACCTCTTTATAAACGATAGAAGTAAAATGTTCCAAAAATAAAAAATACCGGACACAGATGAAACATTAATTGCTCTAATCCACTTATAAGAGGATAGCACAATAGAACTTACACATTCACCAAAATTGAAAATGCTACCCCTAAAGAAAATTGTGTTCCTCGTAATCCAAGTATTTCAAACGACCACAACCCAAATAACACCAACATTTAATCTTTCGTCTAAAACCTTAATTATGTCAAAAAAGGAAATGAAATTTCTTAACTTAAGGTTTGTCAACGGAATCGAATCACCAATCCAAGCTCCAACTTTCTCCCAAATTTTCAACAGAATAGGACACGAAACGAACAGATGATTAGAATCCTCCTCCACTCTAAAACAGAAAACACAGCAGCAATCAATATCAGAAACCAAAATCCCCCTTTACTTCAATTGTTGTCTCGTCGGGTTTCCATCCAAAACAAGTTTCCACACAAAAACTTTACTTTTGAAGGAGCCTCTAGATTCCACATGAAATTCAACTTCTTCAGCACCACAACTCCCACAACAGAACCATCCCCTCTTTTTCTTATTGCCGAAACACAAGATTTGACCAAAAAAATGACGTATTCGTTAAGGGCCCACACGAAGACATCCTGCACATCCTGAACCATTTCATAATGCGAAATCAGTTCTTTGAAGAACTGGACAAGAGGCATATCGTCTTCATCCTCATTACTAAACCAATCTTGCACATCCCAAGTCAAAATATTATTATCCCAACGACCAACATTTGCTACTTACATGAACAAAGATGATACCTTAACGTACAACTTGGGAAAAGCCTCTGATAACACTTGCTCCTCGATCCACCTGCTGAAAATCGTCAATTCATTAAAAAAAACAAAAAATATTTTATTTTTCATTTTTACTAGCTAGTTTTAATTTTTCATTTTATTCAATAATTTTTTTATATAAAAAATATAAAAAGAAAAAGAAAGCACATATCAGAACGCGCACACTATCTCATTTATTACCATGTCTTGCAAATCTCTCTTTTGCCTGTCTCTCTCTTGTTGATATATAAAAACCATCATTTAGCGGAACTTTATTTTTTAAACAAAAATTTTTCTTTTCCTCTTTCCACTTAAAAAAAAATCACCATGGTAGTCACCACAATTTTTTATATAAAAATATTTTTTAAGTTAATAAAAATATGTTTGTTTACATGAATAAGAACATGTTTGCATTATGAATCATACAAGTGGTAAATAAAACACGAATCACGTGCGTGGCTTAGGATTAGTGGTAAACGCGTTTTTGTAGCGTGTGTTGCCCTAATCGCATGCCATCAATAACTGCTTCTCTCTTCTCAAAATACATTCTCCATAAATTCATACATCAATTACCATGTCTTCCTCTCATCATCTTTACGAATCTTCAATAGGTAACTTCTATTTTCATCCCTTCTTTTCAAATCCACCATTTCTTGGAACCACGGAAATCATTGGCAAATCAGCGGAACAGGTTTTATTTTTCGATTTTAAAGATTTCTTTAATCGGTTAATGTGTAGATGAATTTTGTTTCTCTCTGGATTTTTTGAAGTAGCATTTTCGACTACATTCATTTACTGTTACTTGATGATACCTGATTTGTTTGATTTTTGTAGACATATCCGAATCCGCTTCCATCTAGTCCAGCTTACTCAATTGTAAAGTACGTGAATCGATTTCTATAGAGTTGTGGTTGTGATTTGAGTATGGAATGTTTTAGTCATTTAAAATATTGATTCTCTATTTTTTGTGGTTTCTATAGAGTTGTATTTCATGCATCAGAAGATTCCTTATCGGTTTCTATTCACGTATTTGTTTGTCCATTTTATTTATCACAAATTGATCTTACTATGCATTCTTCTGCATTACTTGATCTATTAAGCACCAACGAATTTGCATTTGAATTCATTATGCGTTGCACTCAATTGATAAACTATTTTGATTGATTACTAGTATTAAACTACTGATAGGATAAACCATCAATTTAATCTATAATGTATCTATATAATAGGAAAACAAGTGGAAGGTTTATTCTGATTAATTTTCAATAATAGAAAGATTAAACAGAATATTTGTTTTATTACTATTTTGTTTTTCCTGCAATTAGAGAAAGAAAAGTAAATAAAATAAAAAATTGTAGTTATCTCCAATTTTCCAGTATTAACAAGATACACTGGTGTATAAACTTTATTTGTTCTTTCCGTAGGTTTTTGTCCAGAAGAAGGATGATCTAAGAGGTGTTCATTTTCGACGGCAGGACCTAGACAAAAGGTTATTTCTCTTGTTGTTTTTGCACTTTTATTTCGGTTATACTTTAAATCCCACACTCTTTATATTATAATGTGTTGTTTATAGGTATATTTTAGATCGATTGTAAGTTTAAAACTTTTACGACAAATCTTAACTATTAATAAGAATAAATCAAATGGTAATATAAGTAGTCTAATTTTTTACTAAAAAGAAATTGTCATATATAGGTATATATGACAATTCCACTAGATCTCTTTCTTTTGTAGTATTATGGTTCCCTTACTTCTTAACTAGTGGTCTCCATTGACTCAATTGAAATCTTTGGTGGTGGATAAATTGATCCTTCTAGATCTTCTTGAGCGATCCTCGATTGAACTAAGAAGTAAGTATACTTGAGTCTTCTTAGTTGTTAACTTTGAATGGTTCAAGGCTCATGCATCTCAAAAATTGAATCATCAAAATTTCTTTTATGTCTGTTGTTAACATCCTTCATTGGCTTTTTCGTTGGGTCAGTGTTGCCTTTGTGGTTAAATAACTAGGTTGGTGAAAAGAAGTCCCTTAACTTAGCCTCTCTTATCCTAAGTGGAATCAATAAGATTGTTCTCATGGTATGAAGTTTGACTCCTCCATGTCAACTGCCTAAGGGTGATTACTTGTGCTTAGGTTCTCTCAGACAGTTGCTTCTCAAGAAGATCCATAAAAAATTCTAATCCTTATTAAAATTCTAGTCTTGTCTCTATCATAAGTACTCATTTAGTCTTCTAATGCCCTATTTAATTTCCAAGTTTCATAACTATCTCCAAGCCTCGTCAAAATTATAGCCTAGTCACAATAGCACATGAGCACATATGTAGAATAACCCATATTCAAAGGAAGAATACTTGCTAAGATTCATAAATCTATTGAGGAATTCCAAAAGCAGAACTGAAGGTTAAGTCCTCGCATGACAACATCAGTACTTTTAACATTTACATGGTCACCACAAAGGTAAATGAATCTTGATGAACTGCTAATGGACAATTCATAATTCTGAGGTAAGCTTGGGATATATCAGATTAGAGAAGATAATGACATTTGGGATTTCCCCCGACTCAATCATTTCCTAAAGCGAGACATTAGCTATTCCGAGTACAACTCCATGGTGTGAGAAAATGGTTATGTTGATGGGAGGAAACAACTGATAATAACAAACTGAAACAACTGATAATAACAGATAACAACTACATGAAAGTAGGAGTAAGCTTGGAAAATTAACCGCCCTAGGCGTTCACCAGATCTTGTATACAAACAAGTTTTAGTGTACCAAGGTTCAAACAAACACATTAAAGTTGTGAACTCTTTCTACTTGTTTCAATCTCACAATTTTAAATTTCTCCTTTCTTTTTCTCTATTACATATTTAGGTTCATTACAACGGTTTTAATGGGTTAATATCGAAGCATGAAATGACTTATAAGTTAAAAAAATAAGAAATAACAGGAACAAAGGAAGCAACTGCTACAGCCATGGTTTTAAATTGCGGACCGCATCACCTGATGCGGCCGCAATATTGCGGTTGCGGTAGTGTCCGCATCCGCATCAGACCGCAATTGCGGTGGGATTGCAAATCACAATAAAAACTGCATCATAACACCGCAGCAGCCGCATCATAACACCGCATCGACCGCATCAGACCGCATCAGGCCGCAAGAGATTATGCAATGCTCGCAAAAATTATTTGGTCTACCTTCTTTTTTAATTATATTATAGATTTAGGATATATTTTAAAAGGATTAGTGATATTTAAAAGGGTGACGAATTATTAATGAGATATAGATGAAAATTTAGAGAGAAAATGGAATATATGTGAAATCAAAAGTAAATAATAAAATATAATATTTTATGTTCATAAATATGAATTCACGCCGCAACGATCGCACTCTGCATCGCAAGAACCGCAATAGCCGCAACCGCAGTGACCGCAACCGCAACCGCAGCCGCAGCCGCAATTTAAAACCATGGCTACAACTAAAGAAATCACCAAACAAACAACACTAAATATGTGGAGAAAAATACATTTTGGTATTCTCTTTTAAATAATGTATATTTTCATAAGAAAATATACTGTTAGAGGTCAAAATCTTATAACGCCAATTAATTCAACAATGTCATTAAAGAATGGTACCATCACTGATATTACCGTTGTTATGATTACAAACATGATCTCCAAACCAATCTAAAGCTATTGATTTTTAAAAGAGAGAACACGCAGATGATTGAAATTTTAATGTCTTTGCTAATAAAATCATTATCCGGGAATGTTTTGGTTGAAGTTCTTTTAATGGTGGATAAATAAATGGGATAAAACTTGGAAAGCTCCAACTAGTTGGATAATGATCGCGATATTGGCTATATTGGTGTCTACTCAATATAGCCAAAATCACAATCATTATCCCTCTAGTTGGTGATTTCCAAGTTTTATCTCAACCCATTTATCCACAACCAAAAGAACTACAACTTAAAGATTTTCGAATAGCGGTTTTCTCAACCAAGACATTGAAATTTCAATTCTTGACATAGTCTCATAATTAAAAATCAACCTTTTTAGATTGTTTTGGAGATTTGGTCTTGTGATCATAACATCTATAATATCAATGTATATAACATTCTTCAATGACATCAATGGATGAATAGGGGCTATTAAATTTTGACATCTAACTGTGTATTTTCCATTGGAACAATACATTGTTTAAAATCTAATACCAAAATGATTTTGTTTCTACATGCTCAGTGATGTTTGTATAGTGATTTTTTTAGTTCTTACAGCAACTTCCCTTGCTCGAGTTATTTTTTATTTTGGACTTTACAAGCCATTCTATAGTTCAATATAAATCCCAAGTACCATTGTAATAAACTTGAAGATCATCATAATCACATTTTTCTTGCTAAGTAGTTTATTCAACGGTATTTATGACCTTTACTCTCAAACACTCCTACTATATCGCTTCTTTAAAATTTTCTTTTATATCATATGGTTCCTTTACTTCTTATCTAGTGGCCTATATTTAATTGGTTGAAATCTCTAGTATTTACCTTGATCCTTTCTAGATCTTTTTGGGTGATTCTCGATTGAACACAAAAGTATCATTTCTAGACTCTTAGTTGTGTTTAAAAAATTTCTGATACAAATGTCATTTATCTTCTCAAGGTTCTCTCTAACACTTGCTTCTGAAGACGATCTATCATAAATCTTGAAGTTGATTGCCATATTTTCTGATTACACATATAGTTGATATATTTGCCACTTCAACTATCCACATAGGATTTGGACAAGTCAATTTAATACATCTACTAAATGCTCTGAATTTAACTTACGTTCCTTCTCAATGCATGATAAGTCATTTAGTCTTTTGATGCGCTCTCTGATTTTTAAGTTTTATCACAATCTTCAAGTTTTATTAATATTCTATTCTACTGAAAATGATAAGTTAGTTAGTCTTGAGACGCGGTCTATAATTTCCAAGTTTCAACGCAATCTCCAAGCCTCATTAAAATTCTAGTCTAGTCACAATAACATAGGCACATATGTGTAGAATAAATCAGATTCAAAGGAATAATACTCGCTAAAGTTCTACAAAATGACGGACATGTATTCAAAGGGAGACTCTAGATTTAGAGATGTATCGAGGAATTCCAGAACTAAAGGTTAAATCCTCCAATAAAAGGAGGTAATGACATTTGGGATTTCCCCACCTCAATCATTTATGAAAAGGAGGCATTAGCAATTTCGAGTACAACTCAATGGGGTGCAAAAATAGTTAAGTTGGCGGGAGGAAGCTTTTAGGTCTACAGTAGGAATATCATATGTGCTCGACGTATCGCTTAATTTATGGAAGATAAGAACACAAACAATTGACGATAACATTTTGACAAAGAAGTCAATTTAGGTTTTGGAGCTATATCATATGTGCTTCATGCAAGCAGGACTAAGCGTGGCCAATTATCCGTCCTAGGCGTTCACCACATATTGTATACAAACATGTTTTAATGTACCAAGGTTCAAACAAACACTGTAAATTCTTGAATCCTTTCGTTGGGTGGGTTAATGTCGCCTTTGTGGTTAAATGACTAGTTTGGTGAAAAGAAATCCCTTCACTTAGCCTCTCTTATCCTAAGTGGAATCAATAAGATTGTTCTCGTGGTATGAAGTTTAACTCCTCCATGTCAACTGCCTAAGGGTGATTACTTGTGCTTAGGTTCTCTCAGACAGTTGCTTCTCAAGAAGATCCATAAAAAAATTCTAATCCTAATTAAAATTCTAGTTTAGTCTCTATGATAAGTCATTTAGTCTTCTAATGCCCTATTTAATTTCTAAACGATCTCCAAGCCTCGTCAAAATAGCCTAGTCACAATAGCACATGAGCACATGTGTAGAATAACCCATATTCAAAGGAAGAATACTTGCTAAGATTTATAAATCTATTGAGGAATTCCAAAACCAGAACTGAAGGTTAAGTCCTCGCATGACAACATCAGTACTTTAACATTTACATGGTCACCACAAAGGTAAATGAATCTTGATGAACTGTTAATGGATAATTCATAATTCTGAGGTAAGCTTGGGATATATCAGATAAGAGAAGATAATGACATTTGGGATTTCCCCCGACTCAATCATTTCCTAAAGCGAGACATTAGCTATTCCGAGTACAACTCCATGGTGTGAGAAAATGGTTATGTTGATGGGAGGAAACAACTGATAATAACAATCTGAAAAGGAAGTCAGTTTAGGTTTTGGAGGTATAACATATGAGCTGCATGCAAGTAGGAGTAAGCTTGGAAAATTAACCGCCCTAGGCAGTTCACCAGATCTTGTATACAAACAAGTTTTAGTGTACCAAGGTTCAAACAAACACATTAAAGTTGTGAACTCTTTCTACTTGTTTCAATCTCACAATTTTAAATTTCTCCTTTCTTTTTCTCTATTACATATTTAAGTTCATTACAACGGTTTTAATGGGTTAATATCGAAGCAAAGGAATAACAAGATAAAAAAAATAAGAAATAACAGGAGCAAAGGAAGCAACTGCTACAGCTAAAGAAATCACCAAACAAACAACACTAAATATGTGGAGAAAAATACATTATGGTATTCTCTTTTAAATAATGTATATTTTCATAAGAAAATATACTGTTAGAGGTCAAAATCTTATAACGCCAATTAATTCAACAATGTCATTAAAGAATGGTACCATCACTGATATTACCGTTGTTATGATTACAAAACATGATCTCCAAACCAATCTAAAGCTATTGATTTTTAAAAGAAAGAACACGCCGATGATTGAAATTTTAATGTCTTTGCTAATAAAATCATTATCCGGGAATCTTTTGGTTGAAGTTCTTTTAATGGTGGATAAATAAATGGGATAAAACTTGGAAAGCTCCAATTAGTTGGATAATGATCGCGAGATTGGCTATATTGGTGTCTACTCAATATAGCCAAAATCACAATCATTATCCCTCTAGTTGGTGATTTCCAAGTTTTATCTCAACCCATTTATCCACAGTCAAAAGAACTACAGCTAAAAGATTTTCGAATAGCGATTTTCTCAACCAAGACATTGAAATTTCAATTCTTGACATAGTCTCATAATTAAAAATCAACCTTTTTAGATTGTTTTGGAGATTTGGTTTTGTGATCATAACATCTATAATATCAATGTATATAACATTCTTCAATGACATCAATGGATGAATAGGGGCTATTAAATTTTGACATCTAACTGTGTATTTTCCATTGGAACAATACATTGTTTAAAATCTAATACCAAAATGATTTTGTTTCTACATGCTCAGTGATGTTTGTATAGTGATTTTTTTAGTTCTTACAGCAACTTCCCTTGCTCGAGTTATTTTTTATTTTGGACTTTACAAGCCATTCTATAGTTCAATATAAATCCCAAGTACCATTGTAATAAACTTGAAGATCATCATAATCACATTTTTCTTGCTAAGTAGTTTATTCAACGGTATTTATGACCTTTACTCTCAAACACTCCTACTATATCGCTTCTTTAAAATTTTCTTTTATATCATATGGTTCCTTTACTTCTTATCTAGTGGCCTATATTTAATTGGTTGAAATCTCTAGTATTTACCTTGATCCTTTCTAGATCTTTTTGGGTGATTCTCGATTGAACACAAAAGTATCATTTCTAGACTCTTAGTTGTGTTTAAAAAATTTCTGATACAAATGTCATTTATCTTCTCAAGGTTCTCTCTAACACTTGCTTCTGAAGACGATCTATCATAAATCTTGAAGTTGATTGCCATATTTTCTGATTACACATATAGTTGATATATTTGCCACTTCAACTATCCACATAGGATTTGGACAAGTCAATTTAATACATCTACTAAATGCTCTGAATTTAACTTACGTTCCTTCTCAATGCATGATAAGTCATTTAGTCTTTTGATGCGCTCTCTGATTTTTAAGTTTTATCACAATCTTCAAGTTTTATTAATATTCTATTCTACTGAAAATGATAAGTTAGTTAGTCTTGAGACACGGTCTATAATTTCCAAGTTTCAACGCAATCTCCAAGCCTCATTAAAATTCTAGTCTAGTCACAATAACATAGGCACATATGTGTAGAATAAATCAGATTCAAAGGAATAATACTCGCTAAAGTTCTACAAAATGACGGACATGTATTCAAAGGGAGACTCTAGATTTAGAGATGTATCGAGGAATTCCAGAACTAAAGGTTAAATCCTCCAATAAAAGGAGGTAATGACATTTGGGATTTCCCCACCTCAATCATTTATGAAAAGGAGGCATTAGCAATTTCGAGTACAACTCAATGGGGTGCAAAAATAGTTAAGTTGGCGGGAGGAAGCTTTTAGGTCTACAGTAGGAATATCATATGTGCTCGACGTATCGCTTAATTTATGGAAGATAAGAACACAAACAATTGACGATAACATTTTGACAAAGAAGTCAATTTAGGTTTTGGAGCTATATCATATGTGCTTCATGCAAGCAGGACTAAGCGTGGCCAATTATCCGTCCTAGGCGTTCACCACATATTGTATACAAACATGTTTTAATGTACCAAGGTTCAAACAAACACTGTAAATTCTTGAATCCTTTCGTTGGGTGGGTTAATGTCGCCTTTGTGGTTAAATGACTAGTTTGGTGAAAAGAAATCCCTTCACTTAGCCTCTCTTATCCTAAGTGGAATCAATAAGATTGTTCTCGTGGTATGAAGTTTAACTCCTCCATGTCAACTGCCTAAGGGTGATTACTTGTGCTTAGGTTCTCTCAGACAGTTGCTTCTCAAGAAGATCCATAAAAAAATTCTAATCCTAATTAAAGTTCTAGTTTAGTCTCTATGATAAGTCATTTAGTCTTCTAATGCCCTATTTAATTTCTAAACGATCTCCAAGCCTCGTCAAAATTATAGCCTAGTCACAATAGCACATGAGCACATGTGTAGAATAACCCATATTCAAAGGAAGAATACTTGCTAAGATTTATAAATCTATTTAGGAATTCCAAAACCAGAACTAAAGGTTAAGTCCTCGCATGACAACATCAGTACTTTAACATTTACATGGTCACCACAAAGGTAAATGAATATTGATGAACTGTAAATGGACAATTCATAATTCTGAGGTAAGCTTGGGATATATCAGATAAGAGAAGATAATGACATTTGGGATTTCCCCCGACTCAATCATTTCCTAAAGCGAGACATTAGCTATTCCGAGTACAACTCCTTGGTGTGAGAAAATGGTTATGTTGATGGGAGGAAACAACTGATAATAACAATCTGAAAAGGAAGTCAGTTTAGGTTTTGGAGGTATAACATATGAGCTGCATGCAAGTAGGAGTAAGCTTGGAAAATTAACCGCCCTAGGCAATTCACCAGATCTTGTATACAAACAAGTTTTAGTGTACCAAGGTTCAAACAAACACATTAAAGTTGTGAACTCTTTCTACTTGTTTCAATCTCACAATTTTAAATTTCTCCTTTCTTTTTCTCTATTACATATTTAAGTTCATTACAACGGTTTTAATGGGTTAATATCGAAGCAAAGGAATAACAAGATAAAAAAAATAAGAAATAACAGGAGCAAAGGAAGCAACTGCTACAGCTAAAGAAATCACCAAACAAACAACACTAAATATGTGGAGAAAAATACATTATGGTATTCTCTTTTAAATAATGTATATTTTCATAAGAAAATATACTGTTAGAGGTCAAAATCTTATAACGCCAATTAATTCAACAATGTCATTAAAGAATGGTACCATCACTGATATTACCGTTGTTATGATTACAAAACATGATCTCCAAACCAATCTAAAGCTATTGATTTTTAAAAGAAAGAACACGCCGATGATTGAAATTTTAATGTCTTTGCTAATAAAATCATTATCCGGGAATCTTTTGGTTGAAGTTCTTTTAATGGTGGATAAATAAATGGGATAAAACTTGGAAAGCTCCAACTAGTTGGATAATGATCGCGAGATTGGCTATATTGGTGTCTACTCAATATAGCCAAAATCACAATCATTATCCCTCTAGTTGGTGATTTCCAAGTTTTATCTCAACCCATTTATCCACAGTCAAAAGAACTACAGCTAAAAGATTTTCGAATAGCGATTTTCTCAACCAAGACATTGAAATTTCAATTCTTGACATAGTCTCATAATTAAAAATCAACCTTTTTAGATTGTTTTAGAGATTTGGTTTTGTGATCATAACATCTATAATATCAATGTATATACCATTCTTCAATGACATCAATGGATGAATAGGGGCTATTAAATTTTGACATCTAACTGTGTATTTTCCATTGGAACAATACATTGTTTAAAATCTAATACCAAAATGATTTTGTTTCTACATGCTTAGTGATGTTTGTATAGTGATTTCTTTAGTTGTTACAGCAACTTCCCTTGCTCGAGTTATTTTTTATTTTGGACTTTACAAGCCATTCTATAGTTCAATATAAATCCCAAGTACCATTGTAATAAACTTGAAGATCATCATAATCACATTTTTCTTGCTAAGTAGTTTATTCAACGGTATTTATGACCTTTACTCTCAAACACTCCTACTATATCGCTTCTTTAAAATTTTCTTTTATATCATATGGTTCCTTTACTTCTTATCTAGTGGCCTATATTTAATTGGTTGAAATCTCTAGTATTTACCTTGATCCTTTCTAGATCTTTTTGGGTGATTCTCGATTGAACACAAAAGTATCATTTCTAGACTCTTAGTTGTGTTTAAAAAATTTTTGATACAAATGTCATTTATCTTCTCAAGGTTCTCTCTAACACTTGCTTCTGAAGACGATCTATCATAAATCTTGAAGTTGATTGCCATATTTTCTGATTACACATATAGTTGATATATTTGCCACTTCAACTATCCATATAGGATTTGGACAAGTCAATTTAATACATCTACTAAATGCTCTGAATTTAACTTACGTTCCTTCTCAATGCATGATAAGTCATTTAGTCTTTTGATGCGCTCTCTGATTTTTAAGTTTTATCACAATCTTCAAGTTTTATTAATATTCTATTCTACTGAAAATGATAAGTTAGTTAGTCTTGAGACGCGGTCTATAGTTTCCAAGTTTCAACGCAATCTCCAAGCCTCATTAAAATTCTAGTCTAGTCACAATAACATAGGGACATATGTGTAGAATAAATCAGATTCAAAGGAATAATACTCGCTAAAGTTCTACAAAATGACGAACATGTATTCAAAGGGAGACTCTAGATTTAGAGATGTATCGAGGAATTCCAGAACTAAAGGTTAAATCCTCCAATAAAAGGAGGTAATGACATTTGGGATTTCCCCACCTCAATCATTTATGAAAAGGAGGCATTAGAAATTTCGAGTACAACTCAATGGGGTGCAAAAATAGTTAAGTTGGCGGGAGGAAGCTTTTTGGTCTACAGTAGGAATATCATATGTGCTCGACGTATCGCTTAATTTATGGAAGATAAGAACACAAACAATTGACGATAACATTTTGACAAAGAAATCAATTTAGGTTTTGGAGCTATATCATATGTGCTTCATGCAAGCAGGACTAAGTGTGGCCAATTATCCGTCCTAGGCGTTCACCACATATTGTATACAAACATGTTTTAATGTACCAAGGTTCAAACAAACACTGTAAATTCTTGAATTCTTTCTACTTGTTTCTATCTCACAATTTCAAAATTTTCCTTTCTTTTTCTCTATTACGTATATTGTACTCTATACTCCATCATTCCTTAAGACTTATTAATCCAAGCTCTCGACAAGTTTGTAAAATCAAGATCCTTCATAGGATCAACACCATCTCTCTTCACATAAGACATTAAAATGGTTTACCTTATTAACCTTAGAAGTTTAATTCATACAAATTAACAAAGAATAAAATAAATTTCATTTTTATTTAAATACCATATTACAAACTATTTGTAGAAACATGAAACAAATAACTTCATCAACAACCTTTAGGTTCATTACAACGATATTAAGGATTTATATTGAAGCATGAAATGACTTGTAAAGTATAAGAAACACGAGCACGGGAAGCAACAACTACAGCTAAAGAAATCATCAGATAGACAATACTAAGCATGTGGAGAAAAATAAATTTTGGTATTCTCTTTTAAATCATGTTTATTTTCATTGGAAAATACACTATTATAGGTTAAAATCCAATAGAGCCAACTAATTCAATTGTTATTGATGAATGGTACTGTCGTTTTATAGTTGTTATGATGACAAAACACAATCTCCAAACCAATTTAAAGTTGTTGGTTTTTAATGGAGAGAACACGCCAATGATTGAAATTGTAATGTCTTTAATGATAAAATCATTATTCAAGAATCTTTTGGCTGGAGTTCTTTTGGCACTGGATAAATGGACTGGGATAAAACTTGGAAAGCTCCAAGTAGATGGACAATTATTGCAACATTGGCTATATCGACTAGCCCGAAAGGATTATAGAAACAAATAAAAATTGGTGAGTAGGTTTCTAAAGTTATTTTCTTCATAAGATAAATCTAAAAACATACTCAACAATTTCGATTATGGTTTTTTATAACCCTTTTTGACTACACGACACAGCTAATGTCGCAATATTATCCATCTAGTTAGAGCTTTCCAATTTTTTCTCACCCCATTTACCCAACTATCAAAAGAACTATAAGTAAAAGATTCTTGGATAATGATTTTATCAACCAGGACATTGAAATTCCAATCCCTGATATGGTCTCCTCATTAAAAATAAACCTTTTTAGATTGTTTTGAAGATTTGGTTTTGTGATAATAACATTTGTAGTATCAATGCATATATACCATTGTTCAATGACATCAATGGATTAATTAGGGCTATTAAGCTTTTGCATCTAATGTGTATTTTCCAATGGAACTTTATTCTCTAGGTTTTTCCTCTGTAACTTTTGTGTAAGTTTTTCGAGGTTAGATATGGAGTGGCATCAGGTGCGAAGGAAGTGGTTCAGATTTCTTGTAGCAAAATGGGACGTTTTTCCGTTCGGTGGTTTACAAAGGAGGCTCTTTGGATAACATAGAGTCCATTTTCTTCTCCGATTTTTCGGAAAGAATAGGGGGAAAGGATATGTTTGAACTGTTCGGTTGCCACGACAATGTAGCGGAGGTGGTGATATCACCGCGGAGGAACAAAGAAAGGCTAAGTTCCATTTGGTTTGCATGTGTCTGGGTGATTTGGTGGAAACATAATAAAGGAATTTTTAAGAATGGTGGTGGGGACTTGGAAGGTTGGATAGAAGAAATTCAGCATATATCTTGGAAATGGTTGAAGAGTTGTATTAGGGGATTCAGCTATGCTCTTAGCCAATGGATTATAAACCCTACAGGATGCTTAGGCGCATACAGAAGTGTGGAATTCCAATATCTGCAGCTGTCGGGAGTTTGAGACAGTGGTTGGGGGCATTGGTGGTTCGTGTGCGCTGTCAGTTGGTGGTGTAGTCCGATAGTTTTAGCAGTTCTCGAGGGTTTGCAGAAGTTGCCCTCTGTGTGTCTGTTTTTCTGACTGGTAATTGCCTTTTTGATTGGGTGCTGTGCAATTTTAGTCGGGATTGGGAGCAGATTTGGTTCTTGAAAGTTCTGAGCTTATTTTGCAATTTGAGTTCTGGTGTTCAGTTGGCTTTTTCTTGGTATCAGGGGTGGATTTCTCGGCTTTGCAGTATGGTAGCTGCAGTGTTTCTGTGAAAGTGGAGAGTAGTAGCGCTTCGTCGGCTTGGAACTGTTGGTAATTTGTTTGTAAATTGTTAGCTTTTAAGCAAAAGAAATAATGTTTTGCCATACTGATTCCAAGTTTACACAGGAAGAGGTGTATATTGCCACTGAACATTAGTTTCAATAATGAATAATTTACATTAATGTCTATTTTTTTCTGACTCCAATTTACATCAATATTGTTTTTGCTAATGAATATTTTTAGTTCTTGAATAATGCTGATGAATGGTAACAGCCTATTAAAAAAAAAGAAATTTTGAAGATTTTGTTACGAAATAAAAAGAGGTTGGAGGGTTTCAAAATTTTTTTCTTCTAAAATATGTATATGACATCCTTTTGGTAAGCATCAGGATTTTTTATATAAAAATCTATTTTGGAGATTTAAGAAGGGTTTTATTTTCTCAAAAACTTAATACTTTTAATAAAATAATTTCAATAAATAAATTTTTTAAAAATACTTATTCAAGCAAACTTTAGATTTGATCACGAAGGCTAAAATACTACCGTCTCTACGTAGTTCCAGCGAGCACAAATAGAATGCAATGGTTATGTAGGATTTATTGGAGAAAAAACTCTATCTATTAATAATAATTTTTATTTTTAATAAAAAGTTTCTTTCCTCTCAATTTTAAATTAAAATCAAATTTTTAATATATTATTTTGAAAATAATAAGAAACTTTTTTTTATTAAGAATCATGATTGAGAATTCGATTTTTTTTTAAGAAATATTAAAAAGAATCATGTGTATATTTATTATCAAAAGTGGAGGAATACATTTTTAGTAATAATCATGTGAGTTCAAAAGTCATTTAATAACCGTTAAAATCAAAGATCATAAAGAAGTGTAACTTAAAGGTGTAATTTGATCTCTTATATATATATATATATATATATATATATATATATATATATATATATATATATATATATATATATATATATATATATATATATATATATATATATATATATATATATAGGACGTATCAAATGAGAACTTTTAATAACAACTATACGATTTAAATCAATGCTCTGATACGCATTTATGTAATATGTATTTAAACCAGAATCTATCTATTAATTATTGTATCTTAAAATAGCATTGATTTTAAATTGCATGGTTATTATTAAAAGTTCCCAGTTCTCATAATAACAAAAGTTCTCATTTGACCTCTCATATATATATATATATATATATATATATATATATATATATATATATATATATATATATATATATATATATATATATATATATATATATATATATATATATATATATATATATATATGGGATAAGATCAAATGACACCAAGGTGTCAAAGTTTTATTTGACACTAAATCTCAACCGTTACAAGAATAGATCAATCAGTTATATAAATAGCCTATTTTTTAGACAAAAAATAGGCTATATATTTTTTTATTATTTAATTTAATTTATATAATGTGAAATGAGAACAATCAATAGTATCCTTAGATTCTGTTAAATAAAATTTGTGGTATAGATTATCTTAAAATAAACATGCTACTAAATATTAAACTTAATTATTTTTCTCAAATCTCAAAATTAATTAGAGAAACTTTTATGAATAAAATTAAATATTTCTTTTATAAATAATTTTATTTTTAAATTATAAAAAATTATTTAGAAGTAAATTTACATAATTTTTATAATAAAATATTTTTCAATAATGATTTTTATGAAATTATTTTCACTATAATTTAAAAAAATTAAAAATTCATTGAAAAAAGATTAAAATAATTTAAATTCAATTTTAATGAGTATTTATTTAAACTATTTATTTTAAAAAAAATTAAAAAAAAAAAATTTATGTGCCAAAGATATGTGATCCTAAAAAATTCATAGTTTTAAAAAAACCCTATAACAAACAAATATATATTATAAATAGTGATATTGCTAAAATAATTATATAACAAAATATGATATAACTATCGCTATAATATTCATATTTACAAAATTTAAAATGCAATATTATTAAAAATAAGTAACAGTATTAAAATTAGCATATATTAAAAATTCTTTATTTTGACATTTTTGTAAAATATAATTTTCATAGCATTACAAATACGTGAATTTAATTTTTGTGATGATTATATGAATTGAAAATAAAATGAGATTGAAATTTAAATTTAAAATAAATAGTTTGAATTGATACTTATTAAAATTTGATTTAGATATATTTTAATCATTTTTTCTATGCCTTTTTTTTTAGATTTAAAAAAAAATTAAAATTTCAAATTATAGTGAATAAATTTTTATAAAATCATTATTGAGATTTTTTTATAAATATTATGTCATTTTACTTTATTAAAATATTTTATAATTAATGTTTAACAAATACTAAATATAAAAATCTTAGAGAAAAACTATTTAATTTTATTCCAAAGAAATTATTTAATAAATTTTGAAAGTTGAGAAAAATGATTGTGCGTAACATTTAATAGCATGTTTATTTTAAGTAAGATATAATTTATACCACAAATTTCATTTAATAGAATCTAAGGGCTATAATTGATCATTCTGAACCATTAGATTTTAAAATAAATGGTGGAGATTATGTCTGAATCTTTTTTTTCTCTCCTCCATTATTAAAATAAAATATTTATGAGAGAGAAAAATAGATTCAGACATAATCTCCACAATTTATTTTAAAATCTCAAAGGGAAGACTCATCTATTTTGACCAATATCAACACTAACGAGTGCGAGAAAGAAAATGGTCAACACATATGAGTGGCAAGATAGGTTGATCAACAATTTGTTTGAAAGGTGGAACTATAACATGAGATCGACACTGACGATTATCAAAAAGTAAAGATCAACACGAACGAGTGTTAGGAAGATTCGATCAATATGGACGAGTATTGAGAAGTAAGGGTCAACATGTACAAGTGTTGGAAAATAAAGATCAATATGGACGAGTGTCAGAAAGTAAATATCAACATAGACGATTTTGGGAAGTAAGGGTCAACATATACAAGTGGTGGAAAGATAAGGTCAACATGGACGAGTGTCGAAAAGATGAAGTCAACACGGACGAGTGTTAGAAAGATAAGGTCAACATGGACGAGTGTTGGGAAGTAAGGGTCAACACGGACGAGCGTTGGAAAGATGAGAACTACACGGACGACTGTTGGAAAGATAAGGTCAACATTGAAGAGTTTGGAAAAGATATGGTCAACACAAACAAGTGTTGGAAAGATGAGGTCAACACAGGCGAGTGTCGGAAAGGTAAGGCCAACATGGAAGAGTGTTAGAAAGACGAGGTCAACACAGATGAGTGTTGGAAAGATAAGGTCAATATGGACGAGTGTTGAAAATATGAAGTCATCACGGATGAGTGTTATAGAGATAAGGATTAACACATACGAGTGTTGTAAAACTATAGATCAACACAGAAGAGTGTTGGAAGATATGTTTTATGTATGTAGGGAATGATGCATGAGATGTGACGATCAGGCTGTATAAGTTTAGGCTTTTGCTTATTGAAAAGTTCATGGGAAGCTGGGTTTAGGTTTTTGTAGGGTTATTGGATGAGGTAAAATACTCTTTGATGTGTTGGGCGAGACGGGGTTTTGAAGGGTGTCGGACGAGCCTGGGCTTTTTTTTAGGTGCCGTATGAGACGAGGTTCTATAGAGTGTCGGACAAGGCTGGGGTTTTGGAAAGTGCCAGACAAGGTTGGGTTTTTAATTAAGGTGTTATACGAGGATGTATTTTTTATTAAGGTGCCAGACGAGGCGGGATTTTTTATTAAGGTGCCAGGCAAGGCTGAATTTTAAAGAGTGTCAGACGAGGCTAGGTTCTGGGAGATGCCGGACGACGCGAGTTTTTCTATTTTAGTGGAGGACGAGGCCGGATATGTTTAAGGTTCCAAACGAGGTTAGATTTGGATTAAGGTGCCGAACGAGGGGAAGTTTTCTTTTTGTAAGGTTTGTTCGGATATGGTTTCCTACTAAGGGAATAAATATGCTAGATAAATATGCATGATAGGACGCTAGATTGAAGCAACATGATTGATGCATGACGAGGATGCGTGATAATGAATATATGATTGCGAGTAATAATCGGTGTGCTTGGGTAGGTACCCCTGTGGTGGGTATGTTTTTGTGATGCTTTGGCTTATGTTGAAGGTTCCTTTGGTAGGATGTTGTGCAAGCGTAATTTCCCGACACCTGTTTTGGACTTAGATGTTGTCGAGGTATGACATGTTTTACTTCAGAAGCTTTAGAGATACGGATAAAATTGAGTCTTTTTTTGCCCTAACCTTTTTGGGATTTTGAGGAATTTTGTCTTGACAGGAAATTTGGTGATCTTGAGATGACCACCCTAGTGTTTAGAATTCTGAAGTGTATTGCCCCTGATTAACTGGTTTTTGGAATGTCTTGTGTAACACCCTTCTAAATCCAAACATATTTCACATATAATTTACGAAAATAAATCAAGCAAATGCATCGCACAAGGGTGTTACACTTCACATAAAAACTTCATAACAACGAGTCTGCTCTGTAACACGAGTTACATTATTAAACAATACATCTAATAATGATTCAACCAAAAATCATCGTAGCGGGATCAACTTCAAGTCATCTTGATTAGCTTCTCAAAACTCATGTTATACTGTCATCAAGTATTAAAATTGTCTTAACAATCAAAGACCGTCATAAAGTATGACAACGTCATAAAAACATAGTCATTCGTAAAACATAGCGTTCTCAACCCAATGTTACATATCAGAGCAAGACACCTTTAATTAACGGAATAACACACTTCAAAGCTATCCGCAAAGCTTATACGAACAACTTCTAGTCACCTGCGCGTTACCTACGTGGAGACAACATTCAAACAGAAAGGGCGAGCAATCACACTTTATTACAAAAGATATAAGGAAAAAATAGTAGTTACAACCAACATCATCTATCTGATAGTAACACACATCATTCCTCAATACGTCATACTCACCGATACATTATAATCACACATAGACATCTTTTATAGTCAAAACATCATAGTATCACATTGTTCACAATTACCGTCTCATCACAACTCATCAAAAAAATTCATGCAAGGTCACATAGGATGTAAATGCAACAACACCGACTCAATGCATGTGATACCAAAATTATGAACACCTGATTCATCACCTCCAAAGATCCCCACCATAGGATCAATTCCCTCTTGGAACAGGAGCACATCACAAACGTACTCAATCCTCACAATGAGATTGAGGTACATCACAAGCAGATCACTGCCTAAAAATGCTATGAATGCATTATGCACAAGAACGTCATATATATTTCGACCGCGGCTAGTCAATTGCGTCATCATTCACATAATCATCATCACACAAAATAACGAGCAACAACAATGCATTTACCACCACACAACAAATTATTCATTTCCAAGTACACAAACCCTTTTTAGAATAAAGTTCGTCTTGTTAGCTTTCCAACGCTTCGAACAACACTCGAATCGGACTCCGAGAACTAAAGTTATGAATTTTGGAAGTTTTCAGAAATCACTCACAATAGTGGTAACCGATTACTCTAATTACAATAGTTTGGATACTCATTTTTCGCAGCGGTAATTGGTTACTCCAAAAGTGGTAACCGGTTACACCCTTCCCAGAAACCCTAGTTCACAAAATTCGACAGCAGTTTTTGTGTACGAAAATCAGTCCCAACACATTCTCAAAACCCCAATTTTTCACGAAAATTCCTAGTAATCGATTTCTTCCTCCGCGTTCTACGGAAAATCCCTCTTGGTTCTCTATGCCATAGCTCTCACTTCACGTCTTCTCTCTATTCTCCGATCGTACAAAATAAACTCTCTTTCTCTTATTTGACTTATTCTTACTTTACCCCTTAGATCTTTTTATGTTATTTCCCTTATGCCCTTATTCACCTTTCACCTTAAAAATCTATTTATTTTAATTATTATTATCATTATAACTCAATTATTTAAATTTAAATAATTTCAATTATCACCTTAATCCAACACTACCTCACAACATACCACACATACATCACATGAATTCACAGTAAATTACGATAAATAATTTTAAAATTTTGTTTGGACTGTGTACTCAAAAATACTAAAATAAAAGTATTATTTTTATTTAATTTGAATGGTAGCCATATCCATAAAGATAATATTTGTACATAATTTGTAGACATAGATGTGTTATGCTCCGCAGCAACATAGATTTCCTTGACAACCATTATGGTAACGAATGCCCTTCCTTATACAACTCTTATTACATTCTTGAGGATGATTTGGACATATAGTAGGATCTTTCTCACAGTCTTGCGGTGAAAAATCATTAGTTCTTTCTGCTATACCATCCACTTTACATGTGCCTATTATTATATTCAGAAATTAATACCACATATATAAAATTTATAAATATTAGAGAATTATAATTATATTAACTAATAAATATTTTTCAGGATTTTACTACAGATTTAAAAGAAAAAAACAAAATAATTGCAATTGTTTTTATATGCATTCTTTTATGTTTTAACATAGTATTCGAACATCATAAAATGATTGATTTGTTTATATGTTTTGATAGATACAATTAGACTATAACTAATTTTACATCAAAATCTAAATCAAAATAAATTATGAAAATAACGTGTAAATTTGATGATACCTTGAGTGAAAATGGAAACGATACACACAATTGCAATGAAAATAAACAGATGGTTGATCTGGGTAGCCATATTACCTTGATAAATCATCAACAAATGGTTATGGACTATTTATATAGACAAGTAGTGAAGTTATCAGTTTAGGAAATCAATTTAAAATGGGTTAAATGGGATAGTTTGTTTTAGTAAAAAAAAAACATTTTATTAATTTTTTTAATGTTAAATGCGTTATTTTGGTCTTAAAAAAATATTTTATAAATAAAAATTAATGTTAAATGTGTTATTTATGAAACAATAATAATAAATTTTTAAGAACAATAGTAACGACTAACGAGTGCTCCTGGAACTCTATTTAAGAGTTTAAAAAAATATGATTTTTTTTAAAATATTTGTATTAAATATATTAAAAATTGAAATAACTTAATTTTTAAAAAAATAAATACTAATATGTTTTTGTTTGGGAATACTTGTATTCAATTAATTGAAAATTAAAATAATTAATTTATTTCGGAATTTTTACTTGAAATCTTTAAAAGAGTGTCATTGAAATTCTCATTAACATGATCTAATATTTAATTTTAACATGAAGTAAATTTTTCCGTTTCTTTTTATATATTAGACCAAATAAATTAATTTTTATTGACTCAACACTGTCTCTTATAAAATATAGTAGAGGTAGTATTTACTATACCAAATCTCTATTTTAATATTATTTAATAGATTTATCATTTAATAAGACTATTAACTAATTTGAATAACTTTCTGTAAGTAAGTGGTCAAAATTAAAATATGTACTCACAATTTTAATATTTTTTTTTAAAATAATTAATTGTGTTGATTTTAATGATAAAATATATATTATTTATTAAATTTTTTATTAATAATAGATAGTAAAGTAGTTATATAAATACAATAAATAAGGGAGAACAAGTTAGGAAAAATAAATAATAAATATTACAATGATATTTTAAAAGGATAAATAATTAAAGATAAATAAAATTTGAAAGAGGACACCTATTATGAAACATATGAAGTAATGAATATCTTAAAAAGGAAACCATTTATTAATTCAAAAGTAAAATAATATAACAAATTCAGTCAAATGCTTTGAAAAAAAAATCAATTGAATATTTATTTATAACTTTTAATAAATTATGTTCGAAAAACTGTATTATTTTGAAAAAAGAAACATTTATTTTTAATAAATATTACCTCTGTTCTTTATTATAAGAGTCTCTTGAACTTTTTTTGAACTTTTTTCTTGTCTATTTAATGGGATCTTTTTACTTTTAAAGTGCATTAATTATTTTTTTTCTTTATACTACCGGTTTAGTCCGGTTCGGGGGCGAGTTCTGGTATCAAGTGGTTCCATCCCCCTCCCGATCGCAGTTGCGGGGGATCGAACCGTGGTTCTCCCTACCAAATCCAGCGCCAATCACCACTGAACCAACTAACAATTGGTATTGTGCATTAATTATTTTATTCCAAACACATCTTTAATTATATCACATATTTTTCTTCAATTAATAATAAATACACATATATGAAAATCAAGAGTGAAGACCCATTTTAGTTCTTCACAAAAATCGCAGAGGTCATATTAGTCCGAGAAAAAAATTCATATTAAATCTCTTACAAAATTTAACCGAGATATGTGAGTCCCCCTACTAATATTTTTTTCAAACCGATTTTTTCTTACTTTTTGACCGTGACTGGACTGTCAGCGAAGACTCATTTTAGTCCCTCACAAAAAAGGTAGAGTCCAAATTAGTCCTTGAGAAAAAAATTCCTTGTGTAATTTCTTAAAAAATTTAACTGAGTCATCTTAGTCCCTCTTTTAATATTTTTACAAACGATTTTTTCCTATTTTTAAACCGTGTCTGGACTTGATAAGATAGACATTCTTTTGGAAATTGAGTACAGGTAAAAGGTTGAGTTCCTTTGCATATGGTCTTCACAATCCGAGTTTCTACCAGGAGTTGTGTTACCTAGTTGTGAGACATCATAATCTTATCATTGAATTTGAGTTGTTAGATTCTGATCTTTCATAATCTGAGTCTCAAACTTCTCTTCATATGTTCCTATTTGAGTCAAAGCCCGATAAATGTTTTAACTAATGATCCTGCACACTTGAACATATGTTAGTATAACTAATTGTTCATTAAATACTTTGTTATCATCATGGCTTAAGGGAAATGATATAAACCAATTTTCTTCCAACATACCATGTGTATTATTTTTGTCATAAGTACTATTTACAAAAGTAAGAAATTATCCTAAATTACTCCAATAGCAGAACTGATAACGCGAAAATGTATCGTTTATTTGGCTTGATTTACATATATTATTTCCCTATTTTATCTTAATTATGTTGCTTTATGTTGGTATTATGCTGGTATTTTCATTGTTTTAGGTTTTATGTTCATTTTGAGGACTATTTGTGAAAAGGAGAAGAAATGGAGCTAAATCCACTACTATTTGTGCCTAAAAGATGGAAAAGGGGTGCTGAAGCAAGAAAGGGGTGCAAAGAAGGCCCAATTGTGCAAACTAAAAACCCAATCCACGAAAACAGAGGGAGATGCCCATCTCCAAATGGAGACCCCCGTCTCCAAATGGAGACCCCCGTCTCCAAACTGAGACCCCCGTCTCCAAAGTTGGAGACCCCCGTCTCCGAAGGCCCAAAGCCCAACATAAGTGGCCACGTCACAAATGGAGACGCCCGTCTCTACCTCTCCACTATTTTCTCCACTCCTTTCTCACACAAGTGGCCACGTTCAACAAATGGAGACGCCCGTCTCCATCTCTCCACTATTTTCTCCACTTCTTTCTCACACAAGGCGCACGTCTCCAACTCTTTCCAAGTCAAAACTGTTCCTAAATTTTCGGGAAGAAAGAGGAACACGTGAAGAAGCAGTTACCATATTTCTCATTATAAATAGAGGCTTCTACGAAGTGAAAAAGGGTTGGACCATGCTTAGTCCCAGCCACCATTTTTAGTTCAGTATTATTTCCCTTTTCATTCCAGCATTTTTAATTCCAGCTTTTATTTCTACTTTCGTTCATATTTTCTCACAACAATTTCTACACCGGAAATTGTTGTGAATCTTTAACGGATCTAACCTTACGTTAGATTTGGTTTTTAATTTCCTTGTTTAATTTACGCCGAATAATTTATGAAGAACAATCCAACCAACCTGTGGTGGAAGTTCAAGTACTCCAAGATTCAAGTTTTATTACAGATTTATATTATTCAGGTTTATTATTTACCGCCTTTATTTATATTTAATGCATGATATATTATATGCCAACTAATATGCCTAATATTATGAACCGAATTTATTTATGCATGTTTAACCATATTAATATGTCTGGCTAATTTATTTAGATGTCGGTATGTAAAGTAATTTAACCGTAGGGATCCGAATTAAATTGGCTTAATTATGTTTTATTAATTATCACTTGTTTTTGGTTTGTATGTCTAATTTAATTAGTAAGTCTTAAAACCAATAGAGCGAAAGTTTGAGGGGTTAAGACGGTCAAAGGTTAAAATCAATAGAGCGAAAGTTTGAGATCTTTAATTGGATAGTAGACATAGGACATTAGTTTTAAGGATGGCGAAAGCGTATTAAAACTAATTAGAACTTATTTATTTTCAAAAAGTGTTTTTACACCCGCGCGGGATGGCGAAAGCGTACGTTAGGGTTATTAGCATGTTCCGAGTCAACAGAGCGAGAGTTTGAGATTAGGAGATTTAAGTAGATAATGACTTCATAAAACAAGCATTTTATTAATTACGTTGTTTTCAAAAAGCGTTTCTAAATCTGGTGGGATGGCGAAAGCGTACATTAAGAGTTAGGATCGTAGTCTGAATCAATAGAGCGAGAGTTTGAGAGGAGGACTTTTAAATAACGTAGTTAGTAAAGATCTTTGATTTAATTAGAATCTGGCCAACGGAACTTCGGATCACCTAAGTTAGATGAAATACATACTGATATCTGTTTGTTATTATATTTTACCTAGATTTAAGATTTTAGTTTCCCCATTTATAAAAAACCCAAATATCATTAGCCTTAGCTTTACATAGTAACTTTAGATAACGGTAGGTCGATTTATAGTCCCTGTGGATTCGATATCTTTTAAAACTACACGACACGACTGTGCACTTGCAGTTATCTCGACTAATAGACACGCAAAGTCGCGATCAAGTTTTTGGCGCCGTTGCCGGGGACTATTCAAGTCGATATCGTAACTCGCTGTTACACCGTAGAGACTAAGGCATTTTTTTTTTCTTTCTTTTCATTTACTACTATGTATCACCCAAACTTTTTCTATAACCCCCACTCCTAGTATTTCGAGGAATCACCTGGATCCTATAAATCCGATCTCGAAATACTATTGGAGAATTTCAATGCTGCGCCACCAATTCATTCTCACCCAAATTACCTCTGCAACTCCCAATCTCAACATTTCGAGGAACCACAAGAAACCTACAATCCAAACCTCGAAACATTAATTGGGGATTACAATTCGACACTAGCTTATCCTCAACCGAATTCCCTCTACAATCACCAATCCCAACATTTTGAGGAACCACAAGAATTTTATAATCCCAACCATACCCATCCTCAACCGAATTTCCTCTACGATCACCGTAATCAACATTTTGAGGAGTCGCCAGAACCCCATAAATCCGACCTCGAAATAATAATGGAAAATTTTAATGAAACATCTATGATGACAAGGAACTTTGTGGAAACACAAAATGCGACGCTAACCTACTTCGAGGAACCACAAGAATCCTATAACTCTAACCTTGAAGCATCAATAGAGGATTTCAATGCAACGCAAACTTATCATCAACCAACTTTCCTCTACGATCACCACGCCCAACATTTCGAGGAGTCGCAAGATTATCATAAATCCAACCTCGAAATCTTAATGGAGGAATTCATTGAAGCACAAACTCTCTCTAGGCTAGAATCTATAATGAAAAAGCAGTTTGAGGAAACGAAAAATGCAACGCTAGCTCCCTTTGAAGAACCTCAAGAATCCCATAATTTTAACTTCGAAACATCAATGGAGGATTCCGACGAGACGCTAACTCACTCTAGATTAGAAGCCATGATGGAGAACTTTGTAGAGACACAAACCGTCCAAAACCAAGAGTTTATCAAACAAAGTCTTCAAAACAATGAAACCCTTAGGCAACTGACCACTATGGTTGAGTCCCTTGCAACTCACAACATGGCATTAGAAACTCAAATCTCCCAACTTGAACAAAAGTCGCTAGGACACTTACTTGAGGAGTATATGGAAACAACCATTAGTGAAGAACAAATTGAAATTCCTGAGGAGAGTAATAATGAGATTGAGGAGAATGATTATGAGATTAAGGAGAGTGATAATGTGGTTGAAGAGATTTCTAGTGAGAAAAGAGTGGAGATTGAGAAAAATCCACCAACACCATCTGAAAGGGAGGTTGTAGAAGAGGTAGAGAGGGAAACACCTATTGTTATTCCTCTTCCCTATACCCCACTGATTTCTTTCCCGCAAAGTTTTGTGGAAGCCAAGGTAGACTCCAAATCCATAATGTATGTGAAGATATTGGAAAATATCCACACTAATGCACCCTTATTTGAAGTCTTGCATAAAAAGAGAAATTTAGACGACCATGAAACTAAGGATATCATTAGTGATAAGAGGGTAAGGTTAACCTTTGAGGTGGTGGATAATATCACTAAGCCCAAACTTGAAAAGCTGATACTTAGGATCGATCCAGAACCGCCACCACGATTTCAAAAGAATGAACCACCCCATAGAAGAAAGAAAAGAAAAGGTGAGGGATATGTGAGATGGCTTGATAAGTGGCCATGGAAAACGAGGTTTGTTAAAAGTTCAACCGAGGAGTCATTCTCAAGAGAACCACCTTGAGTGCTTGCACTCTTAAGCCGTCGAGCTATCGACGTTAAACAAAGCACTGCGTGGGAGGCAACCCATGAGTTTTCAGTTTAATGTTTTCCTTTTATCATTTGAACTTGCAGATAATAAAGATATGGATCTCTTGTCACGTCTCAGCCATATCTAGGCGAAAAATCTATAGACGATCATCTCAAAGATGAATGGGTCTCCACGCACATTCCTACGAGTGTTGCTGCTGGTGGTGACACCATTGATGAGCATGATAGGAGAAGATATTTCCTCCGGACGCGGAGCAGATTTGGTTGTGATAGCCCGCCGGTAGCATCCATATAGGTTCTGTCTTTTCTTCTCCACCTTGGATCGAAACATTGAGGACAATGTTTGGTTTAAGTGTGGGGGAGAAGCTTTACCGCTTTCATTTATTGCTTTATTTATTGTATCCTAGTTATGTTGTCGAGTCTTTATACGTGATTTTCTGTTGCTATTGAATTTCCCCGAAATTTAAAATTTTATTCCACCAACAAAAATTATTTGGTTTTTGATACATGGCATGCACGCTCTGAAAGTATTTAGGTCGTCACACTTTAGGCTTTGTTGGAAAGACTTGGGAATGTTTCAATAACATTGATACCGTCCTGACACCCTAAACCCCCTAATTATGTGATATCAATTTGAGTACCCATTATGCCGAGACCTTAGGCTCAAGTTTTTAAAGTAGCTCTTAAGTAGTTTATATTAGCAGTCGGCACCATCTTAAGCACAAACTACGTAGGGAGTCGATGAATATAAGTGAATGATCCAGTTTTTAATAAATAAATGTTTTAATTGAAAAATAACCCTCTAAGTTAGGTGACCCTCACCCGGTCATTTAGCCCAACGGTTATTACGCCTATAAGGATTTAATAATTAGCACCCACTGTTGGTTGGCCTAGAGGTCACTGGTACTGGGCTTGGTAGGGTGGACTACGGTCCGATCCCCCGCAACCGCAGTTGGGAAAGATGGGGCTTCACCATTTAAAAAAAAAAACCAGAACCCCGTGCTAAAGAAAAGAAAAGGATCATAGTCGCTAACCGATTTCCCCTACTATGTGAGTGTACGGATAACGGGCTTAATGTGATTGCGCTTGAATGAAAAGAGTGAAAGGAAAAAAACGAGAGATATAGGTTGAGTTATAATGACATAATTCGAATTGGTTTGTATAAGGAGGGAGTTTTTTGAACATTGTGTCGTTACGGTATCCTTGGTGTTGATATCTACTTCCTATCGATGTAACATTTGCCTAACATAAATATGATTAGGAGTCGTGTCATCCCCTTGTTTCGAATCCTGCTTAATCATTTTCTTTTACCGTGTGGTTGATTGCTTGAGGACAAGCAATGGTTTAAGTGTGGGGGTATTTGATAACGCGAAAATGTATCGTTTATTTGGCTTGATTTACATATATTATTTCCCTATTTTATCTTAATTATGTTGCTTTATGTTGGTATTATGCTGGTATTTTCATTGTTTTAGGTTTTATGTTCATTTTGAGGACTATTTGTGAAAAGGAGAAGAAATGGAGCTAAATCCACTACTATTTGTGCCTAAAAGATGGAAAAGGGGTGCTGAAGCAAGAAAGGGGTGCAAAGAAGGCCCAATTGTGCAAACTAAAAACCCAATCCACGAAAACAGAGGGAGATGCCCATCTCCAAATGGAGACCCCCGTCTCCAAATGGAGACCCCCGTCTCCAAACTGAGACCCCCGTCTCCAAAGTTGGAGACCCCCGTCTCCGAAGGCCCAAAGCCCAACATAAGTGGCCACGTCACAAATGGAGACGCCCGTCTCTACCTCTCCACTATTTTCTCCACTCCTTTCTCACACAAGTGGCCACGTTCAACAAATGGAGACGCCCGTCTCCATCTCTCCACTATTTTCTCCACTTCTTTCTCACACAAGGCGCACGTCTCCAACTCTTTCCAAGTCAAAACTGTTCCTAAATTTTCGGGAAGAAAGAGGAACACGTGAAGAAGCAGTTACCATATTTCTCATTATAAATAGAGGCTTCTACGAAGTGAAAAAGGGTTGGACCATGCTTAGTCCCAGCCACCATTTTTAGTTCAGTATTATTTCCCTTTTCATTCTAGCATTTTTAATTCCAGCTTTTATTTCTACTTTCGTTCATATTTTCTCACAACAATTTCTACACCGGAAATTGTTGTGAATCTTTAACGGATCTAACCTTACGTTAGATTTGGTTTTTAATTTCCTTGTTTAATTTACGCCGAATAATTTCTGAAGAACAATCCAACCAACCTGTGGTGGAAGTTCAAGTACTCCAAGATTCAAGTTTTATTACAGATTTATATTATTCAGGTTTATTATTTACCGCCTTTATTTATATTTAATGCATGATATATTATATGCCAACTAATATGCCTAATATTATGAACCGAATTTATTTATGCATGTTTAACCATATTAATATGTCTGGCTAATTTATTTAGATGTCGGTATGTAAAGTAATTTAACCGTAGGGATCCGAATTAAATTGGCTTAATTATGTTTTATTAATTATCACTTGTTTTTGGTTTGTATGTCTAATTTAATTAGTAAGTCTTAAAACCAATAGAGCGAAAGTTTGAGGGGTTAAGACGGTCAAAGGTTAAAATCAATAGAGCGAAAGTTTGAGATCTTTAACTGGATAGTAGACATAGGACATTAGTTTTAAGGATGGCGAAAGCGTATTAAAACTAATTAGAACTTATTTATTTTCAAAAAGTGTTTTTACACCCGCGCGGGATGGCGAAAGCGTACGTTAGGGTTATTAGCATGTTCCGAGTCAACAGAGCGAGAGTTTGAGATTAGGAGATTTAAGTAGATAATGACTTCATAAAACAAGCATTTTATTAATTACGTTGTTTTCAAAAAGCGTTTCTAAATCTGGTGGGATGGCGAAAGCGTACATTAAGAGTTAGGATCGTAGTCTGAATCAATAGAGCGAGAGTTTGAGAGGAGGACTTTTAAATAACGTAGTTAGTAAAGATCTTTGATTTAATTAGAATCTGGCCAACGGAACTTCGGATCACCTAAGTTAGATGAAATACATACTGATATCTGTTTGTTATTATATTTTACCTAGATTTAAGATTTTAGTTTCCCCATTTATAAAAAACCCAAATATCATTAGCCTTAGCTTTACATAGTAACTTTAGATAACGGTAGGTCGATTTATAGTCCCTGTGGATTCGATATCTTTTAAAACTACACGACACGACTGTGCACTTGCAGTTATCTCGACTAATAGACACGCAAAGTCGCGATCAAGAACTAAATCTTCCTAAAAGATCATTAACAACTGAAACAATAACAACACCTAATACACAAGAAAAATCATAGTCACCCACCATATGCCTGATAATAAACTCAACAAAGAAAAAACATTGTGGTATCACAATGATTTTTCTACATTCCCTTCATAAATAATTTTAAATCAACAGTCATAAAATAGGGGTCCAGTCACAGTTTAAAAATAAGAAAAAATCGATTAAAAGAGGGACTAACATGACTTAGTTAAATTTTGTAAGAGATTAAATAGAGAATTTTTTTCTTAAGGACTAATTTGGACTCTTCCTTTTTTGTGAGAGACTAAAATGAGTCTTCATTGACAGTTCAGACATAGTTTAAAAGTAAGAAAAAAACCGGTTTCAAAAAAATTAGTTGAGAGACTTACATGACGCTAAATTTTATAAGAGATTTAATAGCGATTTTTTAGTTGGCAATCAGTATCATTTCTTCTGAAGTCTTGTGTAGCAACCTGCCTAAAAATTTATAACTTAGAGTCGCCACCTATTCTGAAGGGCGAATAGGAAACCCTACGCAGTATAGAAATCAGGGTAAGATACTATATTCAGGTCGAGGGAAGGTGTTAGGCACCCTCAACCCTTTCCTATTGGCTTTGAATCTAAGGTGAAGGTTTATGGCTAAAATATTGAGTAGGGGAAAATTGAGATTTTAGGGAGGGGGACTCGCCTTGGTTATCCAAGTGCCTACGTATCTCTTTATGGAGAATCAGAGTCAACGTAGTTCGAGGAAGGGTTGTACGCCCTTAGAGTTAGAGTTTGAATGGTTTGAAGGCTTTTTTGACTGGCCTTTCGTAATTTGAAATTGTGATTTGGAAGGCATTCTGAATTGCCTAGGATAAAAAACCCGTAGTTTGATATTGAAGTTTTGAAAGGTTTGAAAAGTGTTTTAGATGTGGGCGTACAACCCTGATTTTAATTTGTTACCATTAGTCGCGATAATCAATAGGTTTGATTACCATGGCTAACGGATTAAAGGGAGGATTGCTAACCACTATAATCGATTGATTCGATTATCGCGAATAGCAAATGTGCGTGTTTTAATTATCGTTACCCCTCATAATCGATAGATTCGATTACAAATAGTAACGAATTTGGATGAAGGGAAAATGCTAATCATCGTAACCAATAGCTTTGGTTACAACCATTTAGCAAAATATATTGTTATTTTAATTATTTGATTATTACCCACCGCGATCAATTGATTCAATCGAAGCGAATAATAAATTAAATTGTTTGGCTAAATACCTAAGTCGGTTGGAAAACCCTAATCCTAATACTTGGCCGCTGGCCAATGGGACGGAGCGAACCCTAATATTTAATATATTTATACAGGATTTTTATGATTTTTATAATTAAAAATAATTAAATCAATTAACTCGAATAATCGAGATAATCAAAATAATCGAGAAAATAATGTAGTCCTAAATCCTAATCCTAATTTAAATAATTAACTAAATTACATTTAACTATAGTCTAACTCTAAGTAATTAAACAATAATAATAAAATTATATAAAGAACCTGGCTATGATCATATGTTGTTGGCTTTGAAGGTTCACAATGCTCCTTCAATCTAGAAGCGTTAGATCTGGCAGAGAGGAGTTCACGTGGGGCAGGATTGAGGGTGTACGGGAGACTCGCGTGGCCTCGTTGCACTAGATCTGTAGGTAGAAAAACATAACAAAACGCAGCAAAAATCTGGGTTCGAACCCAGGTTCTTAGGGTCACCAATCTCTCTTCATTGCCACTTGTGCTAGAGTAATTAGTCATTGGAGTAATAGAAAACATATTATATGTAATAAACAAGAAAATTAAATTGAATTTGGAAGAACAGTCAACAAGTGGGCCCCAGTCTGCGCGTATGGACCAATAACACGAAGAGAGAGGAAAGAGACGGTTGACTAGCTAATGGCGTCTTGACACGCATGCTGACGCCGGTCAATGGAGTCAGCTTCGCCGGCCGGTGGACCACCACCGTCTTCTCCGATCAATCAATAAAACAATAACCTGCGAAACGGACGGAAACAGAAAGAAAAGAACCCAGATCGAATGGAAATCGTCTCCTGAGTTCGATTATGGCCTTAGTTTTTTAAGAAAAAGCCTGTAAAGTCAGATTCGAACGCGAAGCTTTTAGAACCCCATCCATGGTGGTTCCTTCTCCGTGCGTGAAAACTTGCCAACGATGGGCCTAACTCATCTCAATCATCATCATAAAGCAAAATATATGCATTGAATCAAACCATAATGCGAGAATTACAAGTTTGGAATTGAGAGTTCATACAAACCGGTGCAACCTTAATGAGAAGGTTATGAGACGTTCTGACCTTCACAATTACTTGGGAGGATCCCCTGAATACAGCCAGAAGATGATGCAAGGCTTAGAACCCTCTGAGAACGGCTGTGCACGATCCAATCTTCTGCCCTAGTTTTCTTGAAGTTTGGAGCAATAGAAACCCTAATGCCCTTGCACTTTTTCCGTCCCCTTTATGGCTGCAGCGTGTGTAATATATATGGGCTCCTATTAGGGTTTCTTCTTTGGAAATTATTCAATAAATTATCCACATGAAAATTGGAAAAAGATTTTGCATAAAACCTTTCTATTTTGGACACTTATGTTATTCTATGCATTTTTCCCATTCAATTGAGACCATTGGATTTAATTTGGATTGATTGGATACTTGGAACATGAATATATGATTTGAAATTATCTATTTTATATTTATATGATTTATCAATCTTTAAATGAATAAAAAAATTCAATTAAATAAAGATAAATATAATAAAATAAAATAAAGAGTTCACAAGTCCTTTTATGGGCCATGGTCATGTTTGAATTCCAAATTCTAGGCCCATTGGTTAAAAACCAAGTTTTGAACGCTTAGGGTTTCATGCACATCTCAGAAATCGCTCAACTTTAACCATGTGTATTTATCTCAATTTTAACTCTATGGAGGCATTCTTGATCATTTTAGAAAGCTCAGAGAGTCCTCTAAATGATGTCTTTGGTTTCATCTCAATTGGAGTTTCCATGCTCGAGTTATAAGCTTTGACCCGAAAGGTATATTTCATTGACTTTTTGGAGGACCTGTAATATTTTTGTTCATATTTCCCCAATGGTGCATTTCTTGATTTTGGGCCCAACATCAAAGTTGTAGAGGGTGAAATTTCCTTGAGAATAGGCTTTGGTTGGGAAATTTTTGATGTTCCATGTGAAAGTTATGCCCAGTCAAATTTGAGTTGACTTTCTCCTAAGAAACCCTAATTTGAACCTTTCTGTATTTGTTCATCTCTGAGTTTCTATTAATGGAATCACGATCAATCTTTGATCAAATGATGGTTATGCACCTCTATACTTGATGTTTGACCAATGATCATAGGTTTGAATCATGCTTTGATTGTAGTTGACCTTCAGGATTGAATCAGTTGACTGTGGATCTTGGGATTGTTTGAGCAAGGCTTTGGAATTGAATCTTGAACTTTGAATTATTGTATATGGAATATGGAAGGCAAATTTTGGGGTACGACATCTTGATCTTATTTTATAGTCTTAAAAGAAATAGACTTTGTGAGGATAGAATAGTTTTTTCTAAAAGCCAACAGTTACTTTCCAACGGATAGAAGTGTAGATGTTGAATAGTAGAGCACGTTATTTCCTTAGCTTGTAGCTTGCAAGTTTGACATGATGGTCGTGGAAGACAACTTTTGAATAGTACGAACTTCTTGATAATTGTGAATTATTGAGCAAACCGTTGTACTGAATCTTCTTGAGAAAGTTTCTTGATTTATCTTCAAATAATATACTTTTGATCTGAAGTAGTAAGCTTGAAAGATATAACTTTCTTTTATTTGCTCTTATGATGATTTATCTGATGAGTAGTTCAGAAACTACTTTTTTATGATAGCATGAGAACATCAGAAACAATAAGAGCAGAACTTTGTCTTTTAGAAATAATAGCAACAACCTTTCCAAAGTACGACGCATGACTTCCTAGATCAAATCTGTATCTGAAAAGATAACTGGTTTATGAGTGAGAAAACACGAACAATACAAGCAATAATTTTAGAGTTTTTCATAATAGAATAATGTCTTCAGATAATAGTGCAATAGTGTATCTGAGAACCAGTCTTGATATCTGAATAAGAGTCATAACAACTAATTTGTATTTCTGATCTTTGATCTTTATCAGCTAATCTAAACTATGTCATCAGAGTAATGAGCAACAACTCTTCTGAACGAACATATCTTGACATCTGATCTTTGAAGCAACAACCTATATCTGATGTAGACTTTGTTTTCAGATTTTGAGATACTTGAGACTTCTGAAGTAGCAGCTTGTTGAGAAGTACATAGGAGATTCTCTTTCAGATTTTAATATTCAGCATTTCATAGAACTTCTGATGTTTCTTTAGAAGTGAAAGAGAATAGTCTTTATGACGATATCATTTCTGATGATTATTTAGACAACAATCCTAAATCATACAAAGCTTCTGATGGGCACACTCAAGAAAACATTAGAAATAAAATTGTTTACATATAAAATACATATGTTGTTATCATCAAAACTTAGAGATGTAGAACAAAATCTTGTTCTAACAGCTTTAATGCGGTATCCAACGAGTTGTCAAATATTTACATGCGAATCTTACTCAAACACCTTGAACAATGTGGGATGAGATACCAATCCACAGTCAACCTTATTTAGTATTAGGTAAGGGTCTATACAGGGTGGGTTTGACTATATTTTGCCATGTTCAACCCTCAGTTTCACTGTCAAAATCGAACCAAAACAAATTATTCATTTATTGATTAAATTGGATTTGGTTGTTTAGAAATATATATATTTTTTGATAATTTTTTTCAATTGCAAAAAACTTATAACACATTATATAATATTCAATAAAATTCATCCATATGACATAACACTTTATAACACCTTATATCCATAAAATACATAAGGTAAAAATGATACAAAATGAAATAAGAATCAACACTTAATCTTAAGATTATTTAAACACATTGGTCTAGTAGCAGTAGTAGTGTTGTTAAATAAATAATTTTAAATTTGTGGTTGGACCACACATTAAAAAACCTAAGTTTATGTATTTATTTTTAACTTATTTTGACAGTATTTGTACATTTTTTTTTTTAAATGAAGCTTCCATATATATAAATAAGGAAAAATTACAAAAAGGATAGGGGATACAATAACCAAAACCCTATCAGGAAGTAACAAACCTAAAGAAAGGCAATCCTAGCCTATTCTTTACAAAATCAGCCCTTAAGAAAGAAGGGACAGAAGAAAACTGCGTAAAATCTGTAATAGATAGACCTAAATTAGCAAGGGCATCAGCACAACTATTCTCTTCCCTATAAATATGTGAAACCACAAAATTCCAATTAGAAACTATATTTATACAATTCAGCCATCTATTTCTAATTATCCAAGGCACAATAGAAGTAGATTTAAAAGCTTTTACCACCATTGTTGAGTCAGTTTCCAACCACAAATTTATCCAATTCTTCTCATGAGCAAACTCAATTGCAAACATGGCGCCCGAGAGCTCGGCAATGAGAGAATTTGAAACACCCAAGAAAGAAGCAAAAGCACCCAAAAAACCGCCATCACTATCCCTTGCAATTCCGCCACAGGAAGAGATACCAGAATTAGAAAGAGAAGCTCCATCACAATTAAATTTAACCCAATTCATAGGTGGAGGTTTCCAAATAACCTCGACGATATCAGGGGCTTTCGGAGGCCGAATAATGACCCTAAATCTCTTAAGAAGCACAAAATCATGCATATTCACAAAAGAGGAAGCAGATGAAGAATTACCAGCCAACGAAACAGAAGCCAAAATGTTGGAGATAGTAGAAGAGAAATTAAAAGAAGCGTTATGAAAAATCACCTTATTCCTAACCTGCCAAATAGCGTTGAAAATAACTTGTACATTAACTTGTACGAAGACATAAAATGCTATATTCCACAACAACATAGGCCTCCTTCACAGGAGCTACCGAAAGTGCTGCCTTTCTTTTTACAACTTTGAATACATTCTCGAGGATGAGCTGGACACAAATCGGGTCGTTTCTCACAATCTCTCGGTGAAGGAATGTCATCAAATCTTTCTTTTGTTCCAGCCACTTTATATGTGCCTACAATTGTATATAAAAATTAATATCAGATTATATAATAATTAGGAATTATCGTATCATTGACTAATAAATGTTTATCAAAATTATATTATGAGTAGAAAAAAATATTTGCTATCGATTTGAAAGACATTCTTTTATGTATTAACAATCGACAATTTCAATTACAACATCATAAAATAAAATATTATTCACATAAAAGGATTTTTTTTGTATTCTGATAGAGATACAATTATATGATAAATTATTTTAGATAAAAGTTTAAATCAATTTAACATAGAAAAATAACATGTAAATTTAATGATACCTTGGGTCAAAACAAAAACGATGCACAGAATTGCAATGAAGATATACATATGGTTGATACGGGTAGCCATGTTTTCACTTTTCAATGAAAATCAACAAATAGTTACGGACTATTTAGAGACAAGTAGGAATATAGTAGTTATGGAAATCAATTAAACAAAAGGTTAAATGAGCACACAATTGCAATGATAAAAAATATGCGAAGAGAGCAATGTTTCATGGCTTGAATCATAAGATAATGAAAAAGAGAGATAACTTAGAAGAGAAAGCAATTTTTAGATCTGTTTTAAAAAGATATCACAAAACGTTTAACAAAACACAACTAAATAGAGTGAGTGGAGTTTCCATTTGTGTCTAGTAAGACAAAAGGGGTGATAGTTATTTTTAATGGAAAGACAAAACTAAGTAAATGACTGTTTTAGAAACTTTATTTTTTGAGTCTATGAAGAAACACAGAAATTGGAATACCTCAGCCGTTCATGGAATATTGATCTAATGGTTATTATAACATACATCTCATTGATCCATGTGATATGAAAAATCTACGTGTACAAAAATGGATAGAGGAAGACAAAGGACTTGTGTAATTTCATGACAATGACAAAGAATGACACTACCTTAATTTATTTTTTTAAAATAAGGTTATATATTGAATTATTGATGAAATCAAAACCTCTCAATGACGAATAATTTAAAAAAAAAAATTAGAAAATCATTCCTAACAATTAAATAAATGGTGTCAAAAATGGTTAGTGAAGGAAGAATGCAACTCAAATTAGTAAAAAAAATCGCACAAGTGTTCGGTTCTCGATAGATATGAGAAATGATGAAAGGAGGAGAGAAAAAAAAAAGTTTGACACATAATCTCCACAATTTATTTTAAAATCTAATGATTCGGATTCATTATCATATTCTCACATAAAAATGTTATTCTCATATGATGTCATATATATATATATATATATATATATATATATATATATATATATATATATATATATATATATATATATATATATATATATATATATATATATATATATAGGCGGTGAATACTTCTCGGCAGAATTTGATGCATATTGTGAAGAATATGGCATAATACATGAATGTTCTGCGCTTCGCACACCACAACAAAATGGCATGGCCGAAAGAAAAAATAGAAAATATCAAGAAATGATTAATGCTATGTTAATGCATTCAGAGTTGCCATTTAATTTGTGGGGTGAAGCATTATTATCCGCATGTCACATAATGAATAGAATTCCATTAAAAACAACTAGAATTTCTCCATATGAAAAATGGAAAGGAAGATCACCAAATATTGATTATTTTAGAGTGTGGGGGTGTGTGGCATATTACAAAAATATGGATTTCAAAAGAACAAAATTAGGTCCTCGAGGGATCAGATGTGCTTTCATAGGATATGCACAAAATAGCAAAGCATATAGACTTTTAAATTTAGAGTCTAATGTAATTGTCGAATCTAGAGATGTGGAATTCTTCGAAAATCTTATCACAAAGAATAAGGAACCAGAGAATCCCACGATCAAAGAGTCTTGTGAAAATGATTCGACGCGGATTGTTGAAACACAACCCAAACCAAGAAGAAGCAAAAGGGCGCGTAGGAATAAGGGTCTGGACCAGATGAAATCGATTCTCAACTTATTTCCGTTTATCTAGTTTAAGGAAATAACAAGAATGGTGTTCATAAAATTCCTATTATTCTTCAAATTGAAGATGATCCTAAAACATATAAACAAACAATGACTTCTAGAGGCGCTTATTTTTGGAAGGATGCTATCCAAGATGAAATGGATTCAATTATGTCAAACCATACTTGGGAACTAGTTGATCTTTCGAAGGGATCAAGACCCATTGGATGCAAATGGGTGTTTCACACTTGTGATTATTTTCATTTCATTTAAACATTTGAAAATGAAATTTATAAGCTATATTTTATTTATGCAAATTATTCAAAGCAGTTTTACACTGTCAGTGAATTGTGGCCCTTAAATACTGATTGAAATTTAATTTTAATTTTAATTATTTATAAAATAATATTTGTAAATAGTTGTGATGCACTGATTGCGTAAAAAATTTTGCACTAACAGTGCATAGTAATTAATCTGATATTTTAAATTAAAATATGAAAAATATAATTTTGTAATGTATTTTTTCAAAACATATGAAAATGGTAAAAACAATGAAGTGTGTAATTTATTTGTAACAAAAGAACCGTTTGTTCCCGGTAAAAATAAGAAAAGAGACTAGAGTTTATCCCGTAACGGTATAATTCTATGCGTGTGTTTAAAGGCTCAAAAAAAGACAAAACTTCACGCGTTTTAGAGAGGGTTTTACACGTCTAATACAAACTCATCGTGAAAACAAACACACCATATGAACAGAAAACACGTGAATTTCCACCAATAAAAAACAAGTACTGAAACGCGTGTTAGAAAAGAAAACTTACTAGGACAATCAGAGATGTTAGCTTTCACACCACAAACACCAGCAAGTTGAAGAAGCTTATCCTCTTGAATCCCCATGCTCTTACTTTCAGGACTCCCCTTATGAGTCTGCTGAATGATATAGCACAAGCACTCCGGATCCGTATCCTTAATACTCTTCGCTGCATCACAGCATTCCTTCTTCGGCGTCGGTGCTTTCCCCGTCGCAAAGTCCAAACATGGAATCACCTTTGAGACCACCTGGCCACATGTCTTGGACAAGTCTTCAGCTGCGTTTGATACATTGGAACAAACTATGATGGTAAGGGCCAGAACACAGAGGCATGTGAATGTTTGGTGTTTCATCTTTTTTGTTAGGGTGTGAAATGTGATCCAAGAGAAGAGGCGTTTTAAGTTGGTGTGGAGAGGGTGAAGAGTAAATGAGGTATAGTGTGGTCTTGTTCTATTTATTGATGAGATTGAGGAGAGGTATAATAACGTTGTACAATAGGGTAGATAGATGTCTTTATTTTATTTGACAACTCAACTTGTGTAATTAATTCACTCCAACTAAATTCTATAACTATGTAGCTACTAGTACTACTCTTCCCTTGGTCAAAAAAAAGCTACTCTATTTATTTCACAGTCAATAGTTTTTCTCATCATTTTCATAAGGATTTCATCATATCTTACTGATTAAGAAAAATATACGAACAAAAGAAAAAATAATTTTATAAAACTACTCTAATCAAATGTTTAAATGAAATGAAAATAATCATAATTAAGAGTAACTTATGCGCCAACAACTTACGACTGAAACATATCCGAGAAGCACGGCTTCTCCCCCACTTCGCTCAAATTACATCATGCAACAAAACAAATAAGTATCAACAGTGTTTCACACACATGTCGTATACTAAGGAATAAAACATCGACAACATCCAATTGTCACACAACTCAACTGACTTGACAACTTGGCCGGACGGACCGACCTACTCTGATACCACTTATGTAACACCCCAAATTATACCCGAAATATAATGCGAGAAATATCAGAGTATTTAAATTTTCAAACAAAAAATTGGAGTATCACATATCAACTTAAAACTTCAACTTGTATTTCATTCAACAATGATACATAGCATTCGAGTAACAGTCAACTATTATCTTTATTCAACTCAAACAACTTGGAAGTATAACAAGTACTTCATATTATTCAACTTGGATTCAACGGTTATAATAACAACAACTAAAAACATCGACAATATCGAAATAACGATATAAGTAACCCCCGAGTGCTACGTATCAGAGCGACACATCAACTGGACTCGATGAAGCAACAAATTTCCACAACTATACTTGAGTACCTGCCCATTTTCCATGGTAGGGGAAACAACAGCAGCAAGGGTGAGATATCAAACTATATAAATAGGATCATGATAAATCATATATTAGGTAAAGAATATAAATGAATCACCGCTTCACACAATATCAACATAAACAGCACAAAGAACATCATCAATGAATAGTCATGACATCAACATATAAACATATTCGACAGGTCATCATATAAGCATTATCAACAAGTCAACACATATGCATCTTTATTATATATCACAAATTAGGCATATTCGGTTAATCGCATTCACAAGTATTAATATCCTCACTCTATTCATTAAATCACAAATTCACATCTTCACATAATTTCATCATTCAATAAGTCACAAAAATACAATCATTATATAGTCACAAAACGTCACAACTATGACTCACATAAGACACATGGGACATGACTCATGTATATGCATGTGGTACCAATCGGAGCTTCAGCCCCCGTCACCAATTACCCAATTCAGAGGCACAAGGCATAAGCCTTCGTCACTAATTTGCCAATCCAGGCCGTCACAGAGTATGCATATGAAATGTGACTCGACAAACAAGACAATGCAACATACTCATCACAATCACCTATCGTCACGAGGCATAAGCCTATATCACAATCAATTACCATCTATACGAGGTAATTCACGTCACCATAATATTTCATCTTCACTTAGTCACAAAATCCAAATCACAAATATATACAACATCATACAAATCATCACAAAACATCGTCATGTTTCGACACATCATCGCAATTATACAACTTCGCATATAAACAAGTCATTACATATACATCCTCATGCTTCGGCATATCGCAACAAACATACAACTTCGTGTATTAAAAAAATTGTCACAAATATACAATTCGCATATCTTCAAGATTATAACAATTATTATCACGTTTCAGCACATCGGCATAATTACTAAATTTCACATGTTAACAAAGTCGTCCAAATCAAAACCACAATTTTCGATCAATTCGTAAGATAATCTCAACATGCTAATTTATCAAGTAAACCGAATCAACTTCCAATTATCAACTAATTCAATTAGACATAATATTATTTATCAAGACAACATCATTGACATAACAATATATTATTCTCAACATAAATATTCAACCAAATAACGATTACGGTCAAATTCTCAAGATACCGTAATTTACCGATAAACCGAATAATTTATCCAAGTCTAAGTATATACCAATTAGTTAGAATTATTGAAATTACTTCTACTATTAATTTAATCATTCAATTAATAATCCTATCATCTAAAGTTTCAATTCAATAATCTATTTCCAATCCAATTTCCAATTTATTATTTCATTTTCTATTCCAAAACCAACATTTAATATAAAGATACTCAAATCCACACAATTTCGGTGAGTTCATAAAATATCACAATGTAGCGGGGAAAATCTGACATCGAAGCCATGGGATTGACTCGAATCAATATTCCGTTTTGAAATCGCCACCGCGCTTTATTTTTTCAAAGGAAAAGGGAAAAGAACGAAAAACCCAAAGTTTTGTTTTTTAAAACAAGAAAGAGAACTCAGGTTCGGGTGTTGATTATATGAGGGGAAGGTTTTAAGCACCCCTCATATCTGTGGTATTCCACAGGAACCTTTTTGAAAATCTGTGTTGTGTGTGTGCTAAAAAACAGTTTGTTTTATTTTTAAAATAAGCTCGGCAAAGCGTTAAGCTTTGGGCCTACATACCTCCTCGATGCAATGGAGAAGTCAGAGCTAATGTAGTTCCACTTTTGGGAAAAACGTTTTTAAAACGAATAAACACTTTGTTGTCGTTAGAGAGAAATACTCAGCCATTGATCTTGAGCATGAGAACAAACAAGTTCTTTGCATCGCAAATGAAAGAAGGGCGCCAACTCGGATAAAATCAACGAGTATGCCACTAGCTCTCTCACGCGGAAAAGATCTCGTTATTATCAATCAATTCCAAAATCGTGGGGTATAACCACTCGTTTCGACAATTAACGGTGTCTAAACTTTTGAAGAAAAGCCACTAAGGGCGAAAGATATTTTTAAGAAAAAGGTTTTGAAAAGGTTTGCAAACATAAGAATGTTTTGGAAAAAGAGAGAAGATTTTGAAAATTTAAGAATGGGAGGAGATGAAGAGGCTATCCTATTGCGTAAAATAAAAGCTAAGGAAAAGAACGGTCTAACCGAAATAAGAAGCCAACACTTGACATTGTGAGTCAAGGTAGATTTCCCTTCCTTTGGATTTATCAATACCAACACATTAACACTTGGGGATCCAGATGAACTTATTGTCTTAGCACCATTTTTCATTAAGCACACTAAGATTCTGACAAAAATTGGGCAGAGTAACAGCTGTTTTTGGGTAAAATCCTTATCTCAATGCCTTGGAATTAACCATCAAGGGCTTTCAAGGAAATACCTGCACACATAAACATACAACAGAACAATTCCAGACAGACAGAACGATCACAGCATAGCAATGGAATGAGTCCAGAGGTACTAGGTCCATAAGTCCGAATCTCCAAATTGCTAGGGATAGTAACTGATAGTCCAAAGAGAGCCTTATGTATTTTTTAGATTTTTGATTATTTATTAGTGTTTTAGCGAAAAATAAAGTATGGTCCAAGTGGACAAAGAGAAAATGACAGAAAGTAAATATGATGAAATGATAAAGTAAAGCGATAAAGCGAGAAATATAAAGAGCGGTAATATAAAGAGCGGTAATATAAAGAGCGGTATAGTAAAGGTGCGGAAATTAAAGTTAGTTGTTAAATGTTAAAGATAACCATCTTGAAACTTGTCAAGTATGTTATCAAAGTTAGTAGGAGATCGATGGTGAGTGAATGATGTACTCGGATTTAAATTCAATGGGGTTTATCAGAAGCTTGATAAAATCATAGCGACTACACGATAAAAACCTCCACAAGTCTTAAATCAACCGCATACAATTCTCTTCCATATTTGATCTTTTTTATTCGGGACACGAAATATTGTGCTATGTTAAGCAGATCGCCAAGTGATTTATAAAGAAATCACCCTACAACGAGGCGGGTCAAAACTTTATGTGCTAATGCATGCGAGAAGAGCGATATGTAGATCGCCTTCCGAAAGCAATACCGCACGAAAAGAAAATAGGTGAGTGATCTAGTCTTCACCAAGAATCCATAAGAATCCTCAAGGTATTAAGACTTTCATCGATCAAAATAAAGAGAAGTAAAAGATGGAACCACATTAAAAGCTCCTTTCATCTATAATTTCAATCACTTAATTTTGCGGATTTGGATTCTCATCCTATCGACGCCCTAAGTCCATTGAAATTAGAGAGAAATTAGGCCTTTAACTTGTGATTCAAAGAAAATATCAAAAGAATGGAGTAGAAGATGAGTTAGAACCAAGAACAAGTCAAAAACCACAAAAATCAGCATTCTGCCCAGTGTAAATCGATTTGCACAGAGTGTAAATCGATTTGCATAACTCTGTTTTCAAAATCTGCGCAGTTTTCAGTTATGTAAATCGATTTGCACAAGATGTAAATCGATTTGCACAACACAGTTTTCAAAAAAACAGCAAATAAAGAGAAGAAACTTTGTTTAAACATAAAACCAAACACCTTGTGATCTTGGATCAATTTGTGCACGAAAATGTATCAATTAAGCAAGCAAATCTCATCAATGTAGCACCAAAGGTGCATCAAGCATAAACAACAAAGGATCACATCTTGAATTATGGATTGGATCTAGAATTTTACCAAATCTTTCACAAACTTTGAATCTTCTTCAAGAACACACAACCACAAGCTTTGATCTCTCACAATTGATGAAGAAACTAGTGTTTATGTTGAGGTTTAGCTCTAAATTAGTGAGGTTCAAGATGTGACTCACTAATTTGTGTGGAAGAGAAAGAGCTTTGAGTGATGGGTTTGGAAGAGGTGAGGAGAGAATTTGCAATAAGTTTCTTGGCTATCAAAGCTTGAAAAATGAAGAGGGGAGTGCCTCAATTTATAGCACTTAGGCTTGGGAAATTTTGTGGCTTGGAGTTAGGATTCGAAAATAGAGTTAGGCTTGGAAAATTGATTTGGAGCCAAAAATGAGATCCAATGGCCTTGATGCAATCACATGAGGGTACATGATTAGATGATGTAGGAAATCAAATGTAAGAACCAAGTCATGCTTCCCATGCTTGCAAATGATGTCAACACTTCAAAAAGCTGAAATTTGCCTTCATTTTTCCAAATTCGTGCTGGTGCAATCGATTTGCACATTATGCAAATCTATTTACATGGCTGAAAAAAGGCAAAATCTGGGGCAAAAACAGTTATGCAAATCGATTGCTGTCTTATGCAAATCGATTTGCACTGATGGCAGAAGCAAATCTGGTGCAGAAACAGTTGTGTAAATCGATTTACACCTTATGCAAATCGATTTGCACAGTGAAAATGTTGAAAAATGCTCCTTTGATGGGTATTTTAACTTGGTACCTACAAAACACAAACATACAAGAGCACAAGGCAATATTTTTGGTATTTTGGTTAGTAAAACAATATACACAAACTAAAACATGGGTGCTCGATGATTCCTTTGCAGATGAATTGAGCACAACATTGCAAGTAGAGATCTAGGTTAAAATTTCTTGATTGATGATTGGTATGCAAATGATGTGTGATCTTAGGGTCAAAAATTGGGGTATGACAGATGCCCCTATTTAAGTTTCTTCGATTTGGAGATACGATGATTGGAAATCTTCGTTTTGACAAAATCGAAGAGACTTAAATATATAAAACACAATTTTTGATCCTAAGATGCAATGCAATGTTTAATGAATGCATATGATGATAATAAAGCATGACAACACTGGGGAGTAACAGGTAATCCACTGGGGAAAACAAATATCTTGCTATAACTCTGCTGGGGAAACAAACGTCTTGCGAGTAGAAACTTCACTGGGGAAGGCAAGACTTTGTTGGAGAGACGGAACTTTGGTGGGAAAAGAAACTTCTCTGGGGAAAACACTTCGCGTCAGAGAGGTTATAGCATCACCTTTCGCGCCTCAATGGTTGACGATAGGCTACCAACTCAATAGTTGAAGGTAGAAGATAATTGAATTACCGCCCCAATGGTTGACGATAGGCTGCTAAGAACAATGAGTTGCCGCTGAGAATAGGGATCAACTTCTTCTTTAATCAAGGACATGGCTTGAGAAAAGGAACTGGATGCAAACTGTCACTTACACTGAAGCGACTTGCCATTTGCTGACTTTGCTGAGGAATCTTTAAGCAAAACGAACTGTCTTCGTGAAGAAGGCTGCCATTCGTTATCTCAAAGGGAACAAACTATCTTCTGTTGAAAGAGACTGCCATTTGCCGACCCTGTCGAGAAATCCTTAAGCGGGACGAACTGTCTTCTGCTGAAAGAGACTGCCATTCATTGACCCATCTTAGGAAAAAGTGAGCAAACTGTCTTCTAATGGAGGAGACTGCCATTTGCTGACTTTAAAATTAGAATTCTTATTCGAACTGTCTTCATGAAGAAGACTGCCATCCGTTATCTCAAAGGGAACAAACTGTCTTCTGCTGAAAGAGACTGCCATCTGCCGACCCTGTCGAGAAATCCTTAAGTGGAACGAACTGTCTTCTGCTGAAAGAGACTGCCATTCGTTGACCCATCTTAGGAAAAAGTGAGCAAACTGTCTTCTAATGGAGGAGACTGCCATTTGCTGACTTTAAAATAAGAATTCTTAAACGAACTGTCTTCATGAAGAAGACTGCCATCCGTTATCTCAAAGGGAACAAACTGTCTTCTGCTGAGAGAGACTGCCATTTGCCGACCCTGTCGAGAAATCCTTAAGCGGAACGAACTGTCTTATGCTGAAAGAGACTGCCATTCGTTGACCCATCTTAGGAAAAAGTGAGCAAACTGTCTTCTAATGGAGGAGACTGCCATTTGCTGACTTTAAAATTAGAATTCTTAAACGAACTGTCTTCATGAAGAAGACTGCCATCCGTTATCTCAAAGGGAACAAACTGTCTTCTGCTGAAAGAGACTGCCATTTGCCGACCCTGTCGAGAAATCCTTAAGCGGAACGAACTGTCTTCGTGAAGAAGGCTGCCATTCGTTGAGCTTCTTCCATTTGGAATCAATAAGTTCATAAAGTATGAGAGATTATCACTTGATTTGAAGATAAGATTGATATGTGGAGACGCACAAACTTGCTCAAATAAAGAGGCTTCAATTTGTTGTCAACCAAAACATGATGGGATAACACAAGTTGCTCAAAGTCAAAACCTGCCCCTTGCTTTCAAGCACAAATTCCAAGGGAGTGCAATAACATCACTGCTGGAAAATAAATCTTTCAATATCTGATAGGAACATCAATCACAAACAAGTTCTCCATTATAGAGAAAAGCATAATCCTCAAGAGGTGCAAAATAAATGCCTTCTCAATCTAGGTTTCCCAGCCTAGAGAGGTTCAAAATAGTATTGTAAGAGACCAAAGTTCAACTCCAAGAACAAGCTGGATAGAAACGGTCAAACAAAGCTTTGCCCCTTGAGGAATAAACTCCACCGGGGATTAATTCCATCCTGACAAATGAGCTGAGGAGGAACACTGAAGAAAAATTCTTCCACGAAGAACAAACTCAGTGGGGATTATCAATTTCTGCGAGGAATTTACAGATCGTCTTCTTCTTATCAAAAAGATTAGACAACACATCAAGCTCTATTATGGGGAATCAGAGAAAATTTCTTTGGAGAAAATCTCCATTCTGCACTTGCAGAGGAAAGAAGTTAACATCAAAGTAAACAAGTTAACATGCGGGGGATTTTAGTTCAAAACTCAACACAAGGTGAGAAAGAAAACCCAACAGTCAACCGTTGTCTCAAAGCTTCTTGGTAGAGAGTGACATACTCTGGAATGGTCATGGCAACGACCTTTGTACTTCAAGCTAATGAGGTGATCAAGGTAACTTCTGATTCACAACTTGCCCCAGACTACGTGGTCTATGAAAGGAAACTATCTCAAAAAGGTTCATAGAGATCCTTGGCATCATGAAGACTTGGAATAATCTGCCCCAGATCAACAGATTTTTGGAGATTTGTCAAATCTCGACGTAGCTGCCCCAGATTGACTGAAATTGGCACATTCCTTTGTTCGACAGAGTCTTCAAACTTTGCCCCATGATGGTAATCAAACTTGCAAAAGCATTATATTGGGAAAACAACATGCCCCTGGCAATGTTTTAGTTTTCTATTGATGATCAGATGTAAACTTCCTGGATGTCAAACAAATGTTTACAAGCAGAAAATTGTTTATTCTGAGAATGATAATGAAAATGCAATAATTATGTAAGTCTTGAAGTTTCATTAAAAAGATGTCACATAACTTTGTGAATGAATCACCAGTTAAGAGATGACATTGATTTTTTTTTGTATGCATATGATACCAACACAAGTTTTCAGCATAACCGATAGGAGTCAGGAACGCTTTCTTGTTTAAGTATGCTTTCGAAATAAACCCTGCTTCAATTAGGACTTTTGAGGGTTGTAACGTGGCCTGGTTCACGGTTTTCAAAAAAAAAGATTTTTAGGCTCAAAGTTTATTTAGCCCACCCCAACTTCGTGATGTTCTCTAGTCCTATGTTCAGTTAATTCAACATGAGTATTCATCTCTCAAAAGGATTTTGTGCCATTAAGGACCTGATGAGGCTTTCTTGGAGTAGCAGTCACACCTTTGTCTTCATTTTTGTATTCACACAGATTTGTTCATTTTTGAGGACCTTTGCTTTGTAGTCCTTTCTTTTCACTTTTCACTCTTTTCTCTCTCTTTTTATTTTATTTTATTTATTTCCCTAACTTTTGCCTGGACTAATTCTTTTGAATCGGTCGTCCAGCGGGATGCTCTAACTTTTGCCTAAGTCATTTGTTTTCAAGTTTTTGACTTAGCGAGCTTTTTCTTCTTCTTTCTTTCTTTTTTTTTTTCTTCTTTTTTTTTTTTTTTTTTTGATTTGAACAAATCGTGTGACATTGACTTTGTCTTGACTTGTTGAGAGGGTTGTGACTGCCTCGTTTCTTGGCGGATGAAGGATAACCATTGTGGTTTCACATTTTCCAGCCTTTTGATGCGCGGGGAATAACCATTGTGGTTTCCCATGATCCATCCTTTGATGTGGATATGACGTGCTTGACCTTTGGATGCACAATCCTTTTTGAAATATGAACACTCGGTCCAATTAACTGAAGACTACCCTGCCCCAGGTTAAAAATTAGGGTTTTTCGTTTAGAAAAGAAAACTCCTACTTCAAGGCTCAAAGGGGTTAACAAGGGATTATCTTCCTTATATCTCCGGTGTTTGGGAATTTGAAACAATGCCTGTACATCATCAGCAGGGTCTTATTCAAAAGCATACAACCAGAAATTTTGCGTTTTCAGATCCTCCCTCCAATCTTTGCATAAGCAAGAGTTTGGCAAAAGCAATTGGTATCATAATGCATAAAAACAAATAAACATGAGTGAAACGAATGGATTACTTCAAGACAAACATTATCGTTGTGTTAGCATTAACATTCAAAAATAAACAAGTTTCTACATGCAAACAATGCATTGAAAAACAAGAAATATTACAAATGGAAATCAATAAGAATACTAAAAACTGAGAAAAACTCTCTCCATCTGGGCATATGCTGAACGAAACATCTTTCGAGCTTCAGGCTACCATCAATAGTGATTCAATCATGCTTTGGCAAAGAATTGGCTTGAACATCATAACCAACATCTTGGAAAGTCAAAATACCAGCATGGATTAATCTTTGAACTTCATTTTTTAGAGGCCAACAATTCTCTAAGTCATGTCCAGGAGCATTCTGATGAAAAGCACAAGTGACGTTAGCATTGTACCACCAAGGAATCTTCTCGGGAATTGGAGGTGGTGACCTTGTCTGAACCAAATTCTTATGAACTAGAGCAGGGAACAATTCTGCGTAAGTCATGGGGATAGGATCAAAATTCCCCTTTTGAGGTTGATTTTGCTCGTTCGGTGGAGAATCTTGTTGACGAGTGCTTTGCTGATAATCTGGGATTGCATGAACTGAATCGGATACAGGAATGACATAGGAAACATTCTGATGTTGATGATGATTGTTTCCTCCTCTGATTATCTTCTTTGAAAAGTCATTACCAAACTTCTTCACACTACCAGCTGAGTTACCTTCTTCAAACAAACATTCCTTCCGGACATCCTTTTCTAGAAGCGCTTTCATTTCCTCCTCTCCACGGGAGTCAGTAGGTGTATGGACTACTACCCCCTTAGGAAAGGATGAGTTCAGAGTTTCAAGAAAGACCTTTGCCATCCTTTCTTCCTTCATAGAAGGATTGACTTGGGCAGTAACTAAAGCCTCAACCAGAGCAGTCAGATGCTCCATACCAGCCTTCAAAGTAACCACCTCTTCACGGAGCTCAAGAATCTCTTGTTTGATGCTTTCCATTTCTTCTTAGTAAGAGTGTTGGACTGATGATACCAGGAGAAAGGAAATAAGGCTCTGGAAAACTTCTTTAGAAAGCAGAACCAAATGCAGAATGATGCATGTAATGCAGATGATTTGTTTTTTTGTTTTTTATTTTTGAGTTTCAAGGAACTTAAGATATTAACTTGTAAACACTCAACATTGGACTAAAGCTTCGATTAAGTTATCATCAAAATCAATCATCCATCTTGGTGGATTAGAGTTTTCACCCCATCAACACCCAAGATCCATTGAGTTTGATGAAACTTATGATGTTTACAAGAAAAGACCTCTAAGTTCCTTGAAAATCAAAAGAAAAAGAGTTTTCATGGATGCATGAATGCATGGTTTATGCACCAACCACAACCAAGAGTACGCAAGGTCACATAAGATCATAGTTCAAAGGTTCGACGTCACGAGCATGGAGCCATGGGTCCAACCATCCCAAAAGGTATGATCTAAGGAATTTTGTACCTGCCGATCGGGTTCTACAAAGGTTCCCAGAGTTTTCAATCTTCTATCGGATATTACCGGCACGCACAATTGCTCATGGACGCCAATAATATGCCTAAAAAGACCTCGTCTGAGCGTAGTATCGCATGACAACAAGCTCAAATTGGTACTTGATCTTGTTTCTGCACTACATCCTAAAAAGGCTTAGATGTGTTAAAAAGGTTCTAGGCCATTCAACTTCTACGGACACTCACTATTGAAAGTAATAGCGTTATCACGATGGTTCGTAACAACCTCTACTACCTTCCATGAGGCCTCCACTGATTGGGGTTCCACCATATGACGCTCATGGTAAGGATTGCTCCTGACATGCGACTATTGGTCTTACCACCTCCTATCTCAAGTTACTCACCAAAGTCCGGGTTAGAACTTTATCTCATCACAGAGGAACCATCGAGCACCAAAAAGAAAAAAAGAAAATAAACAAACAAAGCACACAGCAATATATACAGATAAAAACACACAGATAAACAAAAATAGGCTTAACACACTTAAAACTGGTTCCCCAGTGAAGTCGCCATTTTTCTGTAGCGGGGAAAATCTGACATCGAAGCCATGGGATTGACTCGAATCAATATTCCGTTTTGAAATCGCCACCGCGCTTTATTTTTTCAAAGGAAAAGGGAAAAGAACGAAAAACCCAAAGTTTTGTTTTTTAAAACAAGAAAGAGAACTCAGGTTCGGGTGTTGATTATATGAGGGGAAGGTTTTAAGCACCCCTCATATCTGTGGTATTCCACAGGAACCTTTTTGAAAATCTGTGTTGTGTGTGTGCTAAAAAACGGTTTGTTTTATTTTTAAAATAAGCTCGGCAAAGCGTTAAGCTTTGTGCCTACATACCTCCTCGGTGCAATGGAGAAGTCAGAGCTAATGTAGTTCCGCTTTTGGGAAAAACGTTTTTAAAACGAATAAACACTTTGTTGTCGTTAGAGAGAAATACTCAGCCATTGATCTTGAGCATGAGAACAAACAAGTTCTTTGCATCGCAAATGAAAGAAGGGCGCCAACTCGGATAAAATCAACGAGTATGCCACTAGCTCTCTCACGCGGAAAAGATCTCGTTATTATCAATCAATTCCAAAATCGTGGGGTATAACCACTCGTTTCGACAATTAACAGTGTCTAAACTTTTGAAGAAAAGCCACTAAGGGCGAAAGATATTTTTAAGAAAAAGGTTTTGAAAAGGTTTGCAAACATAAGAATGTTTTGGAAAAAGAGAGAAGATTTTGAAAATTTAAGAATGGGAGGAGATGAAGAGGCTATCCTATTGCGTAAAATAAAAGCTAAGGAAAAGAACGGTCTAACCGAAATAAGAAGCCAACACTTGACATTGTGAGTCAAGGTAGATTTCCCTTCCTTTGGATTTATCAATACCAACACATTAACACTTGGGGATCCAGATGAACTTATTGTCTTAGCACCATTTTTCATTAAGCACACTAAGATTCTGACAAAAATTGGGCAGAGTAACGGCTGTTTTTGGGTAAAATCCTTATCTCAATGCCTTGGAATTAACCATCAAGGGCTTTCAAGGAAATACCTGCACACATAAACATACAACAGAACAATGCCAGACAGACAGAACGATCACAGGATAGCAATGGAATGAGTCCAGAGGTACTAGGTCCATAAGTCCGAATCTCCAAATTGCTAGGGATAGTAACTGATAGTCCAAAGAGAGCCTTATGTATTTTTTAGATTTTTGATTATTTATTAGTGTTTTAGCGAAAAATAAAGTATGGTCCAAGTGGACAAAGAGAAAATGACAGAAAGTAAATATGATGAAATGATAAAGTAAAGCGATAAAGCGAGAAATATAAAGAGCGGTAATATAAAGAGCGGTAATATAAAGAGCGGTATAGTAAAGGTGCGGAAATTAAAGTTAGTTGTTAAATGTTAAAGATAACCATCTTGAAACTTGTCAAGTATGTTATCAAAGTTAGTAGGAGATCGATGGTGAGTGAATGATGTACTCGGATTTAAATTCAATGGGGTTTATCAGAAGCTTGATAAAATCATAGCGACTACACGATAAAAACCTCCACAAGTCTTAAATCAACCGCATACAATTCTCTTCCATATTTGATCTTTTTTATTCGGGACACGAAATATTGCGCTATGTTAAGCAGATCGCCAAGTGATTTATATAGAAATCACCCTACAACGAGGCCGGTCAAAACTTTATGTGCTAATGCATGCGAGAAGAGCGATATGTAGATCGCCTTCCGAAAGCAATACCGCACGAAAAGAAAATAGGTGAGTGATCTAGTCTTCACCAAGAATCCATAAGAATCCTCAAGGTATTAAGACTTTCATCGATCAAAATAAAGAGAAGTAAAAGATGGAACCACATTAAAAGCTCCTTTCATCTATAATTTCAATCACTTAATTTTGCGGATTTGGATTCTCATCCTATTGACGCCCTAAGTCCATTGAAATTAGAGAGAAATTAGGCCTCTAACTTGTGATTCAAAGAAAATATCAAAAGAATGGAGTAGAAGATGAGTTAGAACCAAGAACAAGTCAAAAACCACAAAAATCAGCATTCTGCCCAGTGTAAATCGATTTGCACAGAGTGTAAATCGATTTGCATAACTCTGTTTTCAAAATCTGCGCAGTTTTCAGTTATGTAAATCGATTTGCACAAGATGTAAATCGATTTGCACAACACAGTTTTCAAAAAAACAGCAAATAAAGAGAAGAAACTTTGTTTAAACATAAAACCAAACACCTTGTGATCTTGGATCAATTTGTGCACGAAAATGTATCAATTAAGCAAGCAAATCTCATCAATGTAGCACCAAAGGTGCATCAAGCATAAACAACAAAGGATCACATCTTGAATTATGGATTGGATCTAGAATTTTACCAAATCTTTCACAAACTTTGAATCTTCTTCAATAACACACAACCACAAGCCTTGATCTCTCACAATTGATGAAGAAACTAGTGTTTATGTTGAGGTTTATCTCTAAATTAGTGAGGTTCAAGATGTGACTCACTAATTTGTGTGGAAGAGAAAGAGCTTTGAGTGATGGGTTTGGAAGAGGTGAGGAGAGAATTTGCAATAAGTTTCTTGGCTATCAAAGCTTGAAAAATGAAGAGGGGAGTGCCTCAATTTATAGCACTTAGGCTTGGGAAATTTTGTGGCTTGGAGTTAGGATTGGAAAATAGAATTAGGCTTGGAAAATTGATTTGGAGCCAAAAATGAGATCCAATGGCCTTGATGCAATCACATGAGGGTACATGATTAGATGATGTAGGAAATCAAATGTAAGAACCAAGTCATGCTTCCCATGCTTGCAAATGATGTCAACACTTCAAAAAGCTGAAATTTGCCTTCATTTTTCCAAATTCGTGCTGGTGCAATCGATTTGCACATTATGCAAATCTATTTACATGGCTGAAAAAAGGCAAAATCTGGGGCGAAAACAGTTATGCAAATCGATTGCTGTCTTATGCAAATCGATTTGCACTGATGGCAGAAGCAAATCTGGTGCAGAAACAGTTGTGTAAATCGATTTACACCTTATGCAAATCGATTTGCACAGTGAAAATGTTGAAAAATGCTCCTTTGATGGGTATTTTGACTTGGTACCTACAAAACACAAACATACAAGAGCACAAGGCAATATTTTTGGTATTTTGTTTAGTAAAACAATATACACAAACTAAAACATGGGTGCTCGATGATTCCTTTGCAGATGAATTGAGCACAACATTGCAAGTAGAGATCTAGGTTAAAATTTCTTGATTGATGATTGGTATGCAAATGATGTGTGATCTTAGGGTCAAAAATTGGGGTATGACACACAATTTCAACAAAATAACACCACGACGTTAATCTACTAATTAAACTTAACCACAACGTAAATTTTCATCAAATTCCGGACAACTAATTATACCGCTTAATTAAGCTATTTCGGTCAATTAGGACTGTTTTGAATACATTTATTCTATAATTTCTACTGTTTCACAATTCTTATCCTACTATTTAACTATATATCATTCAATTACTATGTCTCATTTACATTATAATATCCACTATATATGCTATATTATATATGTTATATGTGTCTTCATAACAGTAGCCAACAAGAAATACGTAATAGAACATAATTATGAACATGAAAGAACATAGGCCACAACATACACACGTTATGAAAAAGGCTTCCAGTCGTCACGGCTAGCCCAAGCATTTATTTACTTCCAGAAACCATTATTAATGAACAACAACATCAACATTGAAAAACTAATTGAAGTGACAGAAAACAAATTCAACACAACACAATGACCAATCTATATCCTAAACCCACATACAATGCATCATATTCCCAGTTAGGTAGTAAGAATTCCCCTTACCTTAGATTGGGTGCAACTTTAAGGAATTTCAATGGAGATTTTGAGAAAAATGACACTTGAGAGCAACACTTTGGGTCTCCTTCTTCTCCTTTTCACAACCCTAGCCCCTCGTTCTTTTCTCTTTTTTATTTTTATTTTTCTCGGATTCCACTATCTTTCTATTTTTCAAAAAGACAAAATGATACTACTACTTTGTTACCACTTTCTAATGGGCCTAATAAAATATACCCCTTAATACTTAGAGATGTCATTATTTAAGCCCAATATCTTTTCTATACTTAATGTAAAAATAACACTTCCACTTATATTCCATTAAAATAAAATCCGATTATTTTAATATAGCGATTTATTACTCAATGTCTCATATTTCCTGTCTAATCTTAATTACTCAGAAAATTCCCAAAACGATAAACATTAGCTCATTAATATTTTTAATACTAAAAATATTAAAATCTTCGATTAAATGTCGATCCGCTATCCCGAACTGATACCGACTAAATCGTCCCAAAATGCGAAAATTTCAGTAAACATCACAAATGTCTAAATTAAGCCAATAATTATTTTTCCGAGCGTTACAACTTCTAGAGACGTTTCTTTTTGGAAGGATGCTATCCAAGATGAAATGGATTCAATTATGTCAAACAATACTTGGGAACTAGTTGATCTTCCGAAGGGATCAAGACCCATTGGATGCAAATGGGTGTTTAGGAAGAAGTATCACAGCAATGGTACATTAAACACCTACAAGGCCAGACTAGTTGCAAAAGGATTTAGACAAAAGGAAGGTATTGATTATTTTGATACATATGCACCAGTAGCAAAAACTACGACGATTAGAATATTGTTTGCACTAGCTTCCTTAAACAACCTTATTGTACATCAAATGGACGTTAAAACAACATTCCTAAATGGCGATCTCGACGAGGAAATCTATATGGAGCAACCAGAAGACTACATACTTCATGGAAATGAACAAAAGGTATGTAAACTTGTCAAATCTTTATACGGTTTAAAACATGCACCAAAACAATGGCATCAAAAATTTGACACTGCCATACTTTCAAATGGGTTCATTCCAAACTCTTGTGACAAATGCTTGTACACAAAGGTGTGTGGAAATGCAATAATATTTCTATGTCTATATGTTGATGACATGTTGATTATTAGCAATGAAATGAATGGAATTTTAGAAACAAAAGGTTTTCTAACTTCCACATTCAAGATGAAAGATCTTGGATTAGTTAACACTATACTAGGGATCAAAGTAAAACGAAATAGTGGGGGTTATGAACTTAATCAAACACATTATATTGAAAAAATGTTGGAAAAGTTCAAACACCTTAACTTTAAGGAAGTAAACACTCCGTTCGATCCTAGTGTCAAACTTCAAAAGAACAATGGTAGATCCATGGCACAATTGGAATATGCAAGTGCAATTGGAAGTCTAATGTACTTAATGCAATGTACTAGACCAGACATAGAATTTGCAGTTAGTGAGATGAGTAGATTTACTAGCAATCCAAATGATGAATATTGGAAGGCAATAACAAGGATTTTTGGATATTTGCTAAAGACTAAAAATCCTGGCCTTCATTATGGCAAGTTTCCTGCCATACTAGAAGGATATACCGACGCAAGTTGGATATCAAATGTTGGAGATTATAAATCTACAACTGGGTGGATATTCACATTAGCTGGAGCTGCAATTTCTTAGAAGAGCAAGGAACAAACATGCATTACTCTCTCAACCATGGAATCAGAGTTTGTGGCTCTTGCATCTGCTGGACAAGAAGCAGAATGGTTGAGGGATCTCTTATTAGAGGTTCCATTAGCTAAAGAGAATGTTTCAAAAGTATTGATACATTGTGATAGTCAAGCCACCCTGGCTAGAGCATTCAGTGAAGTATACAATGGAAAGTCTAGACACATAGGTCTTAGACACTCTCTCGTGAGAAAAATGATAAAGGATGGGATCATTTCACTGACATATATACAAACAAGCTACAATTTGGGCGATCCTTTTACTAAACCACTGGCCAGAGATTTAGTAAAGTCTACCTCGAAAGGTATGAGATTAAAACTCCTTGAATGAGGGTTCCGACAATGATATCAACCCAATCTAAAGTTAATACATCTTAACCTAAGATTCAATGGGTAATAACAAGTCGTTGATTTGGAAGTTGGTGCAACATTTTGTGATAATGTTGACTATTATATAATTGAGGGTTGAGTTTTAAAGAAACTCTTACTAAAGTTCTATATCGAGGATATGTATCTAAAGAGATACTAATGAAACTTCACCTATATGAATTTCAATATGGTGCCATCTCAAAGTGAGAGTTGGAGATTCTCTCATGAAAAATTCATGAAAACAGGAAAAGCACATGGCCATAAATAGTGCTAGGCGAGATATGTAGGTGAAGAAACTTTAAAAGTGTGTGTATAACAACGCCGGTCTGATCACATGGGATAATGGTTCAAAGCATAGCTACCTAACGTTCCGATTAGACTTTGCGTTGTCTTTACTAAGGTTAAGTTCAAATCGAAAGATACCTCATTGTATTAACATTTTTATCTTCTATATTCTGGAATTAGAATTTTCACTATTAAAACAAGTGAGGGTTTATTGTAATTTATTACAAGTGATGTTCTAAAATGACAAAATGATGAAAGTAAGTAAATGCTAATAAATTCATGTAATAAAGTCCCACATTGGAAGATTCACTCACTTTTAAAGTCTTTATAAAGAGTTAATACCATTAACTCAACAAAAGGACAAAAGAGGATAAAGTGCCACATTGACAAATGTGGTGGTCCCAAGCATTATGCCACTTGTCCTAATCCTACAACCACTCGCCGGTGTCGCCACCGGCGACACCCGCTCCGACTCCGACTCCGACTCCGGGTTCGGGGGCGTGGGCGTAAAGGCGCTAGTGGCGGCTTGTAGACGGCACTTGAGCACTTAGGCACGTCACATCGGAGCGATCGGGCTATTCGCGGCTCCGGCGGGCGACGGCCGGCCTTTGGCCGGTTGTTACATTTTGCTCAGTGTCTGTGATTTGAATTTTGAATATGAAAGGTGACATCTGTTCACGAAATCATGCAGAAGTGAAACCATGCAAATGGTGCATGAACCAGTGTAAGTGCAACAGTCATATCTTTTGAAAATATATTGTTTCATTAAGGGTCGCAACCTTTGAAACCAATATTTTCATGGCCTATATAAGGATGATTCCGCATTCAGAAATCACATCATAAAATCCGAAAATCCTCTGAATAATTCCAGATCGTTCTTCGCTGCATTCGAGTTTTCGCCGGGTCTTTCGCAAACTCGATAAGGCTGAATTATCCTGGGTATTCCTGCATCGAAACCCTAACACATTCGGGAGTGCTTGAAATACTTTAAGGAAAGTGATTTCATTCACGATTCCAGCCTCGGTCCTCTCGATTGAAACATAAAATTTCTAACAGCAATTGTGTGCATCGTTTCTGCTTTTTCAGGTATCAAATTTACATGTTATTACTCAACGATAGTACTATAATTTTTTGATTTTTATGAAAAAAAAATTGACAACTCTTGTACTAATTTGTAAATATAACAGTAGGCAAATGTGTAGTGGTTGCAACAACAGGAAGCACAAATGACATTCCTTCACCGAATGATTGTGAGAAACGACCTGATTTGTGTCCAGATCATCCTAAAAAATGTATTCAGAGTTGTATAAAGAGAAGTATCCGTTTTGGTAGTGCATGTCAAGGAGCCCTATGTTGCTGCGGAATATAGCATCTCTATGTATTTCTACGAGTTAAATTTAGGTGAAAATAATGAAATTGTAGTTGAAAATTAAATATCAAAATTTACATCGTGTAAATCAGTTTTCGTTTAAAGTATATGTTGAAAAATAATGTGTTTTTTAAGTGTTAATTATTAATAAAGTGATTAAGACCCATTTTATGAAGTGATTAAGACCCATTCATGAAGTGATTAAGACCCATTTTATGAAGTGATTAAGACCCATTCATGAAGTGATTAAGACCCATTTTATGAAGTGATTAAGACCCATTCATGAAGTGATTAAGACCCATTTTATGAAGTGATTAAGACCCATTCATGAAGTGATTAAGACCCATTTTATGAAGTGATTAAGACCCATTCATGAAGTGATTAAGACCCATTTTATTCTATTTTAACACCTCCAATTTTTCCTCTCCTGTAACTAATATTGTTGCAACTAGTAAAAATATGCATCCTTATGCTTTATCGTGGCAAACCAAGGATCCAAAAGTAAATGATTTGTGAATCTTTATTAATTAAGTACTTTTTGCTAACAAAATATATTTTGGATTAGTAATTTATTTTTTTATTTTTTTAGTAGTTTAATGAAGATAGAGAAAGATTTATTTATCTATTTTAAGTCAATCAAAAGCTATTGCATTCCTTGAAAATCTGTTAACATTAACATGCATTCTTGGCATTTGTCGATTTTAAAAAGTAAGAATTCTAGCAAAACTTTATCTAAAGCAAAACTAATATGTGCAGGTTTTCTATACATGGCTTATACATAAACTAAGAAATAAAAGGTACATGAAAAGCTTTGATGCATTAAATTTAATTAATCTGCTTGCAAATCCTATGAGCTATTTTGTTTAGATATTTTATTTTAGAAGTTATATTATGTACTAAGGCAATCTATTTTGAAAGAAAACGAAAAGTTGTATTATACTAGGCTGATAGTGCCACAAAAGTTGTTTATGGAAGTACTAAAATTCAAAATTTATAAGATAAAATCAATAAATAGTTCCATATAAGTTTTATTTTTAAAACTAACTAAAATAGTCAACTGCAAATTAAAATCTTCAAGAGCTCCTTCAAATTCTGAATTTCTTCGATGCCAAAACTATTTTTAAAGAAATTATTCACTGAGCACGCATTCCTGCATATAAATCAAGATATAAAAAATATGAGATTAAATATTTATTAAATGTGAGTGATTAAGTATAAAATATAATACTTACCGGATTATGGATTGGGTACTTTAGAACAATTACGACTGTCATGATATGTACATTAACCACATGTTTTACAAAGTCTTGCTTTTTTTTGTTGTTGTTCAATAGCCTTCTCTTTTCCTCCTTTAAATCGTTTACCACTTCCCTTCATCTTTAAAATTTGCAGTGGACAAATTTCTACTTCTTTAGGAATATTACATCCGATGAAGGACTCAACATCTTTATCTTTGGTTTGTGTAGCACTACCTTCAAATTCAATTAGTTGTTTTTTTCATGCTAATAGCTCCACTTATTACAACACTTAATTTTTCCTTACTTTGAACTTCTATGACAGACTCAAACCTCATCCAAAATTCAACCAAACCAATCTTAGAATTCAAAAGGTGCAATAAAAAGAATTTTCACTCTCGGATATAGATGTTGTTCTCAATATCCCACCCAAAAAAATATCTTTAAAATACGCTGGGATCCACGTACTTCTAATATCATACAAATGTGAGAGCTAATCATTCTTTTCCAAGTTAAACTTAATCACGATAGAATTCCACGATGTTTCAAAATCATGTGGCGTCTCTAAACTCCAAACACAAGACTTGAAACTATTAGTGAACTCATCATTAGCATTTATAGTAACACAAACCTTTTCAGATACTTTTTCATAATGTGCCACATGCAAAATCTATGAGAAGAAGAATCAAAAGTATTTTCTATTGCAAGTTTCATGGCGGGATCCTGATCTGTTATTATAAGATATGGTTTATGTCCTCCCATCGCTTCCAAAAAATTTTCAAACAACGAAATGAATGAATCACTTTTCTCATTTGCTAGAAAGGCGATTCCAAAAGAAACACATTGTCTATGGTGGTTCAATCCGGTAAATGGTGCAGAAATTATAGAATATTTGTTTGTTTAATATGTAGTGTCAAAAGAAATCACATCTCCAAACAAAGAGTAACTTTTTCTGCGAATATCATCTGCCCAAAAAATATGTTTTAATCGACCTTCAATATCTACCTCATATGCATAATAAAATGAAGGATTTGCTTCTTGTTTCCTCTTAAAATTATCAACAAACACACACGCGTCAGAATCTTTAGTCAATGTCTTTATATCTCTCAAGCAATTTTGAAGATCCTTTTGTGTGCACCCAACATTTTTCGTAACCTCCAAGTTGTTCTTTTAATAAGTGATATGTTTTTTATGGTCCAACATTTGCTCGACTATTAGCATATAATATATTCCTATGAACATGGTTCACTTTTCTTGCTGATCTAAGAAATTGTCTCTTCCTTGGCGTGGAAAGTTCATGTCTTTCATGGAATCGAGCAAGCTCATATTTTCCTTGCTTTGATAGTTTGAAAGCAGCTTTAGCATTACATCCTTCTCTTGTAAGACTCCTTCTTCAAACTTTAATAGTGGACTCATTTTATTTTTCTGTTTTCTCTTTTATTGGTTTGTAACCTTCTTTTGAGAAGACAAAATACTTCTAACGCTTCATTCCTTCTTTGTTTTTACTTTCGGATGAGAAACACACGCTAAATCCAACATTATGTACATATCTTTTATAAAATTGTTCAGCATCATCTAATGTATCGAATGACTGTCCTATCCTAGACTTGGATTCTTTTTCACAATTTGGCATCCATTCATTTATCTTTTAAAAAGTAAAATAAATTATCAAAAAAACTTTAACAAAATCACATTTAAATAAACAAAAAAAAAACTAGAATTTATAATTAATTTAAATGCTCATTTACCTGAGACATGAGATTATCTTCTAAGTTACGAAGTCCATATCCACCGTCATGATTATCACTCATGCTCGAAAAAAGAGAAATAAGTATGAATATTAATATTTAATATTTTAAATATTAAAACATATAAATATTATTATTAACATATAATATTTTAAATATCATCTCGTTAAGTGTGAAATATTACCGAAGTTATAAATGATGCAAGAAAAATCTATATCAAATATGCAGTGATCAATTTAAATTATTATTTTCATTACAAACAAAAATAATTTTCAATATAGAGACATGTGAAATTTATTATAATAACTATCAAATATTATTTACTATAATAAATATAAAATAATATATCTCACTGTTTTTATATGATGATATTACTAAACTTTTCTTACCTGAAACTATTGTTGGAGATAGTAACAAAATTAAGAGATGATGGATAGTAGGTACCTTATGCAACTTCTAAGAAAAATATCAAAAACAGTAATAAAGAATAGGTTGGCGCTAGCTGGCGGCAAGGGTTTTATATCGGTAGCAATTCTACTAATAATAATAAGGCAAGGGTTTTATATTGGTAGCATGTTTTAGATTTAAAGGTTAAAATTATATATATATATATATATATATATATATATATATATATATATATATATATATATATATATATATATATATATATATATATATATATATATATATCAAAAACATGCTGCCGAAACCTAATGCCGCAGCCAACCATAAAGCTATAATGCATTTACTTTTTATAACAGAGTCGACTAAAATGAATCAAGCAACTTACGGATTAGGTGCCAGGCATAATAAGGAATTCAAATTTTTTAAGGCATCATAGATATAGCATTCACATAACAATGTAGACTAAGTTTCAATTTCAAACTTAAATAAGGTGGAGACAAATCCAATTGGGTGTTCGCTTTTAAATATATAATTTCATTGGAAAATACAGAGTTAAACGTGAAAATTCAATAGCCCCAATTAATCCAATGATATCATTGAAAAATGGTATAAATGTTAATATTACAGTTGTTATTATATCACAAGACAAAATCTCCAAAACAATGTAAAAATGTTGATTTTTAATGATGAGAAGGAAAATCTTTTAGTTGTAATTCTTTCTATAGTTATTAAATGGGATTGGGGGAAATTAGAAAGCTCCAACTAAATCAATAATTATTGAGACATTGGCTATATATCAAGTAGTTACAAAGGGTTATAGAGGCCAAAATCAAAATTGACGAGTAGGTTTCTATAAGTATATGTTACGAAGAACATATCTCTAGAAATCTACTCACTAATTTCGATTTCTATAATCCTTTAGGACTACTCAATATAGGCGATCATTATCCATCTAATTGTATGTCAAAGTTTTTTCCCAGTCTATTTATTTACTATCAAAAGAAGTCTACCCAAAAGATTCCAATTAGTGATTTTATAAACCAAGACATTAAAATTTCAATCATTGGCATATTCTTTCCATTAAAAACCAACAACTTTAGATTGGTTTGGAGATTTTGTTCCGTGATCATAACAAATGTAATATCAATGATTGTATCATTTTTCAACGACATTATTGGATTTATTGGCACTATTGAATTTCGTCCTCTAATAATGTATTTTTTTTATGGAAATAGTTCCGTGATTTCTTTAGTTATAGATGTTGCTTCCTTTACTCATGACTTTTTATTTCATTTCATGCTTTCGATATAAATCCTTGATATCTTTGTAATCAACCTAAAGGTTGTTGATAAAGTTATTTGTTTCATGTTTGTTATATTATAATAAAATAAAAATGAAAAATAATCTTTATTAATTTGTAGAGAAATATTATGTTTACACCAAATTTAACACCCACACCGTATATTATACTATTACGTATATGATTTGTAACTTTTTAAATAATTTATTTGCCTTAAAATCTGTGCCATGCTATGAATGCTTTGCAGTATAAAGTTGGTGTCAAATACGGTGTATGAAAATAAGTGTACAAATAGCAAAGCTCTAATTTGTATGATTCAAACTTCTTAAAGGAATGTATTTTAATGTCTTATGTGGAGAGAGATGGCCTATGAAGGATCTTTTTTCTTTCAATTTTACAAACTTCTGGAATGCTTAGATTAATAAGTTAAGAAAAAAAAGGTAGAGATTTAAAATTGCGAGATAGAAAACAAATAGAAAGAATTCATAAAATAAAATGTACATAGATAACAAGATAAATAACCTTTCCTGCCGTCGAAAATAAACACCTCTCGGACCATATCATCCTTGTTGACAAAAACCTATGGAAAGAAGAAATAAAGTTTATACAACAGTGTACCTTGTTAGTAGAGAGAAATAAAGTTTATAAAAATGATTCATTTAACACATTGATCAAGATTCCATCACCATACACTTACCCACCTACGCATCAGACAAACGTGTTAAAATAAATTTTAACTACTGTCGTTAGAGATCTGGTTTTGGGGTTTTGGCCATGATGGTTCAAGTTGTGGCTCAGTTTCAGAGATATGGAATAGTTGCTATTTATAATGTTGCTATATTTCCTATTATCCCAATTTCTAACCATTCCATTAATCCAGCTATAGCTACGGGCCTAATTCTTGACTTATAATTGTTGAATTATTCAACCAATTCCTTCCGTTTTTAACTGCTCGCCGCTTACAAATTATACCACCATTTCAATTGGAAAAATTGCATAAAGTAATTAATAAATAATTTACATGTAATATTTATTACTTTTTTCAATTGAAGAAAATGAGTAATTTAATATAAAAAGTAATAAAATATAATATACCAGGTATTTTACATGTCTTAGTTAACGCTAAACCACTAATGATTATTTATAATTTTGAAATATACATTTTTAAACAATACTTTTAAAATGAAATATATATCTTAACTTTCTTTGATAGATATCAATAATAGATTTAGTAGGATAAGATGACAGAAATTATACAATTTTTTTTCCAATAGGTAATGGTATTAATCACACAACAGAAGGATACAATCGAATAATTATCTCTTTATACACGATAGAGGTAAATGTTTCAAAAAAGAAAATTACAAGACACAGATGAAACATTAACTACTATAAACCACTTCCAAGAGGATAGCACAATAGAACTTACACACTCGTCAAAATTGATAATGCTTTCCCTAAACAAAATTGCGTTCATCGTAATCCAAATATTCCGAACGACCACCATCCAAATAACACCAACAGTTAATCTTTCGTCTAAACCTTAATTACGTCAAAAGAAAGAAAGGAAATTTCTTAACTCAAGGTTTGTCAACAGAATCAAATCACCAATCCAAGCTCAAACTTTCTTCCAAATTTTCAAAAAGAATGGGACACGAAACGAACAGATGATTATAATCCCCATCCACTCAATATCAGAAACCAAAATCCATCTCTTCTTCAATTATAGTCTCGTCGGGTTTCTATCCAAAACAAGTCTCCACACAAAAACTTTACTTTTGAAGGAGCCTCTAGATTCCAAATGAAATTCAACCTTTTCAGCACCACATCTCCCACATCACAACCATCCCCTCTTTTCCTTATTATTGAAGCACAAGATTTGACCGAAAATACGTTGTATTCGTTAACGGCCCACACGAAGACATCCTGCACATCCAGAACCATTTCATATTGGGAAATCAATTATGTCAAGTACTGATCAAGAGGCATATCGTCTTCATCCTCATCACTAAACCAATCTTGCACATCCCAAGTCCAAACATTATTCTCCCAACGATCACCATCCGCTACTAACATGAACGAAGATGATGCCTTAGCGTACATCTCGGGAAAAGCCTCTGATAACGCTTGCTCCCCGATCCACCTGCTGAACCAGAAAGAAGATTTTTCACCATTCTTAACCCTACACACAAAAAATATCAGAAGCAGAGAGGCCTCTAGAGCCTGCACAATCATTAATCATCACTAAGTCACGCCACCAACAACTACCTAAGCAAATACATGCTCTAACTACACTTAATGAATATCTCTAGAATGTTTCTTGAGGTTTCGATGTCATTAAGAAAAAGAGAGTTGGTTATCTTGCTAAAAAAGACTTCTACTTAGTCTGAAGCCTTGATATCATACAAAATCAATCAAAGGTGAACTTGTACAAAAGCTTAAGCAGATTATTTTTATCCGGGTAGTCATTATTGTAGAAGTTTGATTCTATCATCAAGTTCAAATCTGTTGAATAAAGCGTTATAAAAGAAGGGTTCTTTAAGGATCTACATTATTGAGAGATGTCGATACGGTGTTCTGAAATCTTAGTGTGTGTCAATAAGTCTGAGTGAAAGATGAACACCTAGAATCCAGTAAGATCAGATGGATCTGGTGAAACTTCTTTGATTGGTGAAAGAAGATGTGTTGATCACATGTTGCAACAAGACAATGTTTGACCTATATGCACTACGCCAAATTTAATTTTTAACAGCACCCCTACTAAAGCGCTTCTGGTAAAAAGCGCTCTTATAGGTTGCACTAAAAACAAAATAAAAAAACACGCTAAAAAAGCGCTCTTAAAGGGGGGGGGTATGAGAGCGCTTCTGAAAAGCGCTGTGGTAGGGGGGGTGTATGAGAGCGCTTTTGAAAAGCGCTTTGGTAAGGGGGGGGTATGAGAGCGCTTTTGAAAAGCGCTTTGGTAATGGGGGGTATGAGAGCGCTTTTCAAAGCGCTGCTATAGGGGGGTTTAATGAGAGCGCTTTTTGCTAAAAAGCGCTGGTATAGACCAGGCTATGAGAGCGCTTTTCTGAAGCGCTTTAGTAGCCTTTATTAGTAAAAATTAAAAACAAAAACACGCTTTCACTTTCTCACTTTCTCTCTTTCGTTTTCTTTTTATTACTGTTTCTCACTTTCTCTGCAACCGAAAAACCCTCCCTCCGTCGCCAGCCACAGCCACCACCGTTCGTCCCTCCGTCGCCAGCCACCACCGTTCGTCCCTCCGTCGCCAGCCACCACGTTCGTCCCTCCGTCGCCAGCCACCACCGTCGTTCTCTCCTCCGTCTGACTGTGCAAGGTAATATGATTTATGGGTTTAGTTTTAAGGGTTTCAACTAAGGGTTGCATTGCAATTTGAGAATGAAGCATATTACATGTTTGATTAAATGTCTTTAGAGTGTTATATATTTTGAAGTTTTGTTAAGTTTTTATTGTTCTCTCTTAAATCTTTGTGTCTTAAAGATTCATCATGTATTAGAATATTCTAAACATAGTTAGACACTTAACCGGTTTAATTTGGTTGATGTAAAAGGGAATTGAAGATTCAGTTCCGGTTTTGATTTTGATTTTGAGTTTAGTTTAATTTAAATAGCTATGGCAATTGAAGATTCAGTTCCGGTTTTAACAAATTCTGATTCTGTTGAGCAGGAAAAAGTGCTTCCTTTAACTGATAGTATGATGGAAAGGGGTTTAGGGATATTTGGTTGGTTAGAATTTGTGCAGTGCATTCTTGTTTCATTTGCAATGTTCTTTGAAGTTCTATTAAGGTTCTCTCATCATGTGTGATCTTTATTAAGTTTAGAGATTGTTTAAATCAGCCCCTGTACTGTGTGTTCTTTATTAAGTTTAGAGGTTTGAATCTTGGGACCGGATCGATTGCACTTTAGGATTTTTAGCACCGGTTAACTACGTGTTCAGGTTTTTCTTTAATAGTTGGACTGTGAATTCTGTTTCTGCTGATGTTTTGGATTTCTATAAAAAGGATTTCTTTCAAATGGTGCAATATATAGTAATTTTTCCTCTTTTTTTCGCCACCTGTAAGCTATATGATTATGGTATTTGTATTTTACCTTGCCCATATCTTCGTTATTATCAAGGTTATGTTAAATTAAGAAATAGTTTGGTGATAAGAATTTTGCATTATCATTATTATTTTACTATGCAACTATGCTTAATTTTATGTTTCAAAAGGAGAAAACTAGTAACACGAACTTCAGAATTTCATGTAAAAGGAATGTAAATGACCTTAACTGTCAAAAGGCAAACAAGGAAGTATTATTTGTAGCATATTTATGTCTTGGACTTTATGATTTTAATCATATTATTATTCTACTGGAGGTCTATTGATTTGTTTTGGTATATTTTTATTTAATTTTACAGTTACTTTGAAGAATCCGATTTCATTCACGAAGCTGAAGCCACCGTCTTCTTCCTGCACTCCCCTCGCCGTTTCAAACGCCGCCGTCTTCTTTCACGGTACCTGCCTTATTTTTATCACATTGTTTTGTAGTTTATCAAATATAATTTAAGTAGAAGCTTTTGGGTGGAACAATTTGAACTTATTACCTCTTGTCAAGCTCCGATACAATGACAGTGCTATGCATTGTCAATAAGATATTCAATTAAATGCTTAAATTAAATTGTTCAGTGGAACTCCTTGTTGGTTAATATCTCTAACATGCTGTTCAGATTGGTTCAGTGATGTTGAGTTTTCTTATTTCTTGGTTTACTGGTTATATTATCCTTTTTCTTATTTCTAGAGTTTTGTATTGTAGAAGTAGGTTAATTATAAAATGGTCTTGGACTTTATAATTTTAATCATATTATTTAACTGCATCGTGTGTGTGTGTTTAATTTTACAGTTACTTTGAAGTCTCTGGTTTCTACTTGTACAACACCGATTCAAACCTACCCATCTCCCACATCAAGTCTAACTCAGGTTACTATCCCTTTCTTCTTGCTTATAGTTTGTTATTTTCTGCTTATAGTTTATTGTTTATGGTTCTATTTAATATCAATTTAGTGTCTCTCAACCAGTTTTTTGGTTTGTGGACTTATATTACCTTGAAATAAGGTAATGTCTTCTTTAAGAAATCGGGTATTCTGATTAGGTATTCTATTATGATGATAGCTATTTATTATCTTGACAGAATTCCTTAGTACCTGATAGAGAAACCAAGAAGCATTTGTTTAGCTTAATTAAGTCATGGATAAGACATGGATGAGATCAAACCGATTGTCGAAAGAGTACGAGAAAGGGGTATGGGAATTCGTTGAGTTTGCGGTTAAGCACTCCGAAGACCCGCTTCGAATGCCGTGTCCTTGCTTGGGTTGCTGTTATGGGGATAAGGTTGACGGGAAACAGTTGGGATCCCATTTACTACGGTTTGGAATTGATAGAAGTTATACATGTTGTACAATGCATGGTGAGAAAAGGAACGGGAATGCTGGGTCGAGTTGTAATAGGAAGTATGCTTCAAACGACGATTGCACAGACACATACGATTGCGATCGAGTCGAAGAGATTGCAGAAGCGCTTGAAGAAGATCTTGCGGATTGTCCCAAAATGTTTGAGAGGTTGGTAAGCGATGCAGAGAAACCGTTGTATGATGGTTGTTCAAAATTCACAAGATTGTCTGCGGTGTTAAAGTTGTACAACTTAAAGGCGGACAATGGATGGTCGGATAAAAGTTTCACAGATTTATTAGCCCTTATGAAAGATATGCTACCAGAGGATAATGTTCTTCCCAATCGAACGTATGAAGCCAAAAAGATGTTGTCCTCTATTGGCATGAGCTATGATAAGATACATGCATGTCCAAACGATTGCGTTTTGTTTCGAAACGAGTATGCAGCGTTGAATGAGTGTCCTAAATGTGGTGCCCCTCGATATAAGAAAAAGTTGTCTCCTGCTAAAGTCTTATGGTATTTTCCTATAATTCCGAGATTTAGACGCATGTATCGTAGTGAGACCGATTCAAGACACTTGACTTGGCATGCAGATGAAAGAATTATTGATGGAAAGTTGCGACATCCGGCAGACTCACCACAATGGATGAAAGTTGATACTGAATATCCTGAATTTGGAAAAGAAGCAAGAAACCTTCGGTTGTCATTGTCTACTGATGGAATGAACCCGCATGGTATTCAAAGTATCTCGCATAGCACATGGCCTGTGATTCTTATGATCTATAACCTACCTCCGTGTACAGCAATAAAGGTCAAAAGGCGTGTCCCGTTTGTGAAGATGAAACCGATACGACACGATTGGAGCTTTGTCAGAAGAATGTCTTTCTCGGCCATCGTAGATTCTTAAATTCTAATCATCACTACCGTGGGTGGAGAAAAGCATTCAACGGAAAGGCCGAACACGGTACAGCCCCGCCTTTTTTGTCAGGTGATCAAATTTTTGAAAAGGTGAAAGATGTGAGCACTCAGTTTGGCAAGCCTTTTGCACATTCACTTGTCAAGGGTGGGTGGAAGAAGAAGTCAATTTTTTTTGAACTTCCATATTGGAAGTCGTTGTACGTAAGACATTTCCTGGATGTTATGCATATTGAAAAAAATGTATTTGACAGCGTCATAGGTACGTTACTCAATATACAAGGAAAGTCTAAGGATGGCCTTAACATAAGGAAGGACATGGTAAACATGGGAATGAGAACTGAATTGGGACCCGTGACGAAAGGAAGACGAACATATCTGCCACCTGCTGTTTACACTCTATCTAGAAAGGAGAAGAAAACATTGTGTAAGTTTCTCAGTGAAGTTAAAGTTCCAGAAGGCTACTCTTCAGATATTAGAAGACTTGTGTCCATGAAAGACCTCAAGTTAAAGAGTTTGAAGACGCATGATTGTCATGTTATAATGGAACATTTTTTACCAATAGGTATACGTTCTATTCTTCCAGAAAAAGTAAGAAGCGCAATAACTAAGCTGTGTTTCTTCTTCAGGTCAATTTGCAGTAAGGTGGTCGATCCCGCGATCTTACCAACATTGCAAAAAGAGATAGTTGTTACTTTATGTGATCTTGAAATGTATTTTCCTCCCTCGTTTTTTGACATAATGGTTCATCTAGTCGTGCATCTTGTGAAAGAGACACAATTGTGCGGACCAGCTTATATGAGATGGATGTACCCTGCTGAACGTTATATGAAAATATTAAAAGGGTACGTGAAAAACAGAAGTCGACCGGAGGGCTGTATTGCCGAACGATACGTTGTTGAAGAAGCGGTTGAGTTTTGTACTGAATATCTGTCAAATGTTCAATCTATTGGACTCCCTAAGTCTCATATTGTCGAAAAAAAAGAAGGAAAAAGGCTAATTGGAAATAAAGTTGTGACAGTATCAATGGTCGAACGGGATCAAGCGCACTTGTATGTTCTGCACAATGAGATTGAGGTTGAGCCGTATGTTGAAATGCACAAGATTGTTCTCCGAGATTTAAATCCAAATAGAAATGAGAACTGGATAGTACGAGAGCACAATCGAAGTTTCATACCGTGGTTTAGGGATCATATTTATTCAAAGTATCGTTCAGATCCTGCTTCAGTAACAGAAAGGTTGAGATGCTTAGCCTATGGTCCAACTGTAATTGTGCTTTCTTATAGCGCATACGCAATTAATGGATACAGATTTTATACCAAAGAACAGGATGATAAAAGTACTATGCAAAATAGTGGTGTTACCTTGGTGGCTGAAGCAATGCACATATCAAGTGCGAATGACTTAAATCCGAAATTTGCAAATTTGTCATATTTTGGGGTTATCGAGCGCATTTTGGTGTTTGATTACGCGAAGTTTCAGATTCCTGTATTTGGTTGCAAGTGGGTTGAAAATAATAGTGGCATACGAATGGATAAGTCAGGATTTTTGCAAGTGGATCTCAATAGGGTAGGGTACAAAGATGAGCCTTTCATTCTAGCCTCTCAAGCTAAACAAGTGTTCTATGTCAATGATCCTTCAAGTACGAAATGGTCTATAGTGCTTTTATCTAACAAAATAGTTGATGAAAACATTGAAGATCAAGGTGATATTGGTGTTGGCATTGATTCTTGTACAAGAAGCGATCAAAATGAGAATGAATCTTGTACTAGAAATGATCATAATGAGGGTATTTGGATTAATTCAACCGTCCACGTTGTTAAGAGACGCGTTGAACACAATCCTACCAAGAAAAGAAAGAGACGTTAGTGATAAAGGTAATAGTTTTATTCACTTTGTACCGATTGTTTTATTCAATAGTATAGTACTTATTCAATTTGTTTTATTCAATTTGTACCGATTGTTTTATTCAATTTGTACCGATTATTTTATTCAAATTTTACCGACTAATTTGTTTTGAACCATGTATCCGTTTGTCGACTTCTTTACATGTAAATATACTATTTTGACGATTCCGGAGCTGCTCATGCACTTATCTTTACATTTCGGGACTGTTTTTTTATCGGTTTTGCTTCTGCCCGTAATCAAAAGTCGGGCTTAGGGTCTGAATTTCGGAAAACCGACTTTATTTTTGAGTCCGTGGGGACGTTTTACCATAGCCATGTAAATTTCGTTCAATTCCGACAACTTTCTTTTTTGACGCTCATTTTGATTTGTACCGATTTCGTTTCCGATACACTTGTTCATGCATGGTTTGACTTGTATAGATTGTAAGCTTATTAATAGTGTACTAATGTGCTTTACTTTGTTTGATACAGGTTCAATGGCTTCAGATAAAGATGCTCCACCTGCAAACTCACAAGAAAACTCACAAGAAAGAGATGCTCCGGATACAAATGCTCCACCTGATACTGAAGCAAAAGAAGTTGCACGAGGCATCACGATTATGAAGGGAATCATACGACATAGAGACCAAGGATTAGTATACCCTTTGGAATGGAATTCTGAAAACCAACCAATTGGTCCTAATTCTGCAAAGTTGACAAGTTACATTGGTACACTTGTTCGTATGCATATTCCAATCTCCGTAGCTAAATGGAATATGAAGAGTGACGACTTGGATAATAGAAAAAAGGCGATTTGGGAAGAGCTTCAGGTATATACCATATATGGTTGTTGTTATTATATTGACGATAAATTGTTTACATTACTTATACTAACACACTATGCGTATGTTTTTTTGCAGAGGACCTTTGACATACCAGATGAGCGTAGACGGTACATATGCTTAGTTTGGCCGGAAAAAGATATAGAGGGTGGAAAGCTTTTTTGACAAATAACTATCTTAAGGATAAAGATGGAAACTTTCTTGAAGAGGCGCCGGGAAGACCACTAAAGTATAAGACCTTCATTGATGAAGAAGATTGGGTTAAGTTTGTAAATCAAAGAGATGAAGATTTCCGGAAAAGGAGTGTCACAAATAGCGCGAGAGCATCAAAACCCGCATATCCATACAAAAAAGGGCGTATGGGATATGCACGCTTGGAGGATAAAATTGTAAGTAAATAGAAATGCGTTTTAATTAATTGTCTAAATGTGTTTTATTTGACGATTTTGCGATTTGTGTCAATGCATAGTTAGAGGAGTCTAAAAGTGAGGAAACCTCACTTCCTGTGCATGTGTTGTGGAGGGAAGCTCGGGTGGGCAAGAATCAAGCCGTCGATCCCGAAGTTCAGAGAGTGTATACTGAATGTGTAAGTATAATACTGTGTCTTTATTTAAATCAAATGTTTTTTAATATATAAATGATTTTTTATCTCCACTAATAATTATTGAAATATAAATGAATTACAGGAGACCTTGTCGCAATCGGTGTCCACCGGTGAGGATCATGATGATAGGAGCGTACTTAGTAGAGCCCTACATGCTCCTGAGTATCCCGGTCGGGTGAGGGGTAAGGGTCATGGTGTGACTCCAACCTCTTATTACAAGAATCCTAGGAGAAGAAATCCTTCAAATGAAGAAGTGTTGCAAAAGTTGGCGGAATTGCAAGCACAAGTCTCTGCATTGCAAAGAGATAAAGATTTGTATATGAAAGAAAAGTGCAATACTGCATCGGTGAGAGAAACTAGTGATAAAGCTAGTTTCAACGGTCAAAGAAAATTTCCCGAGGTATTTCTTACAAATTGTTCTATTTCCTTACAAATTGTTCTATTTTGTTAACGATAATGACTTTATATTTACTATTGGTTTAGGGCATTTCCTCTTGCCAACTATACTTATCGGAACCGAGTTATCGACTAGTTGGCAAGGGAAAAGTGCACAACACTGTGGGAGATTTACTTCACCATAGACCGCTCCCGGATGGACACCTGAAAGTATCGGTGGATGTTGTAGTAGATCATGATGCGATGCTACCGGTACCTGACTTGGTCTCAGAGACGACATTGCTGCGAGATGCAATAGGATCATTTGTTGCATGGCCCTCGGAGCTCATTGTCATTAGTGATGAGGTATATTGAAAACGATTAAGAAATCATTTAGTTTTCGAATGTCAATTCTAAACCGTTTATTAACTATTTTTTACATTTTAATTTTAGATTGCTCCTATAAAACCCGCAAATAAGGGTAAAGGGATTTTACAGGAGGAGGAGTCTGTTGCATCTCTAAAAGAGGTACATTTAAAGTGTTAATAATTAATCTGAATCTAAATCTGCATGATTTTATATTTTACCTAACTTATATGATTTTTAGGCATCCGCTCGGGAGTCACAACAAGTGACGCAGCAAGTTCGTACCGTACCACCCACTGGTCCTCCGAAGCCAGCGGGAAAAAAAGGCGGTTCTTTTGTGCCTCGGTACCGGTCGACGCTCGCAACAATGGTTGATATGTCCGATTTGAAGGACGGTGCGTTACGTGAAATCGTTATGGATGAGAGTGTCTTCGGTATTGAATTCAAGTCATTTATTGAACTTGGTGACTTGGAGGAGATTTTTAAGCATGATCAACTAGGCGTCAATAACATGCACTCATACATCCGGTAATATTCCCTCATCCGATATATTATTTAATTAGTCCCACAATATAATTTATTTACACATTTCAATGAAAATAATCTAATGTTTATTATGTTTTTATTTAAGGTTGTTGTATGACAGAGTGTTGCGCGGGACTCCGTTGTCTAACAGATTCCGTTTCGTGTCTTCCGCCCACTGCAGCGGAATGGCAATTGCTTCGGAACGGGAATCAGTTAGACAGCGATTAGTCGATAGATTCATGTCCACCGGCAACACAGAATGTCTGCATCTTTGGGCGTATAATACCCGACCAGTAGGGTTAGTTTCTCATTCTTTGTTCATCTAATTTCTGTTTCTTTTGTGTATAGCCAAATTTTCATATAACCTATTGTTTTTATTTATAGAGCACACTGGTTGCTGCTTGCTATCAACCCTATAAGGGAAGTCGTGTATTATCTGAATTCGGTAAATGGTGAATGGACCAATTATCAGGCCATGAAGGACATCGTTGATTTGTAAGTGGGATCGTTCTAAATATATACTCGTGTATATTTATATATATATTTACTTATTTGTGGGATTGATCTAAACATATGCTTTTATATATTTGTTAATTAGATCAATACAAGTGTTCCGAAGTCAACGGGACGCACAGGTATCCCGAACTAAATCTAGCAACATTACTTGGATCCAAGTGCAAGTAAATTATTTTTCACAATGTTGCTTATAATATATTTATGCTACTTGATAAAACAATGCACAACTATAGAATCTTATTTGTTTTTCTATGTAGTGTCCGCAACAGCGAAACAGTTACGATTGCGGATACTTTGTATTGAGGTATATAAAAGAAATCCTTCAGGCAAATCAATTAGAGATTCCGCTTACGGTATGAATTTATAACTTAAGATAATTTCATATAACTTATTACATTTAACTAAATGTATCATTCATATTTTTTTTTGTTTTGTAGTACCTTGACGAATTCCGTGCCGCTACATACCCGAAACTTAAGTTGGAAGAAATAAAAGAGGATTTGAGTCATTTTTATATTAAGCACTTTTTCATGTAGGATTTGTGTCGATTTACTTACAATTTTATATAACATTATTGATGTTGTAATATATGATGTATATATATAATTTTGGATATTATTTTGGTATATATATTGTCTTACTGATGGCTGAAATAATATCGTCGAAAATAAATTACAGGTCGAAAATAAATTACAGGTCGAAAATATTACAGGTCGAAAATATTACAGGTCGACTGGGAGGATTAAATTACAGGCTGCACATTAAAAAACCTCACAAACCTACTAAAGCGCTTCTTAGTAAAAGCGCTGCCAAAGATTAATAAAAAAGAATTAAAAAAAAAAACGCAACATACGAAAGCGCTTCTGGAAAAGCGCTCTTATAGGGTGGGCTTTAAGAGCGCTTTTTCCTAAAAAAGCGCTCTTAAAGGCCACCCTATAAGAGCGCTTTTCCAAAAGCGCTTTCGTATGTTGCTTTTTTTTTTTTTTAACTCTCACAGGGGGGGCTATAAGAGCGCTTTTCTGGAAAAAGCGCTCTTAAAGGGGGGCCTACGAGAGCGCTTTTTCTGGAAAAAGCGCTCTTAAAGGGGGGCCTACCAGAGCGCTTTTAGAAGCGCTTTTGTAGGCTACGCCAGCGCTGGCTTTGGCAGCGCTTTAAAGCGCTGTTAAAGGCCAAAAAAAGCGCTTTTAAAAGCCCTGCGCGTTGTAGTGATGTCAGACATCTCTCAGGATATGTTCCTGTATGATCAACAAAGGATAGTGATCAAACACGTGGCCGTATGAAGGGGGAGAAAAATAAGTTGGACTGTATAGTAGTTTCTCCATAGCCTCCCTTTGTTTATCTTGTCTCTTTTGTTTTTCTTTGTATGCTTGTAAGGAACCCATGGGTTGCTCATTAGTCACGGTCTTTAAATCCTTGTTTTCTTCAATGTTGGTAACAATGAAGTTAAAAATTGGATTTAAAGTGCGAAGTATTTTCTCCATGACTTTCACATCATCAATATCTTCACCATTTCTTTTAGTTGATTGAATACGGCAAATACTCGAGAAAAATAATCAGAAATCGACTCATACTCTTCCATAAACAATCGTTCAAAGTCACCTTAAGAGTTTGAAGACAGATCTTTTTTACCTGCTTGATTCCTTTATTGCAAGTTTGAAGCATGTCCCATGTTTCTTTGGCCGTCGTTGCGTTGGATGTCTTTTCAAATGTATATTTATCCGCCGATTGGTAAATTAGGAAGAGAGCTTTCTTGTCTCTCTTTCCTGACTCCTTCAACGTGTCTTTTACACTTTGGCTTAGCGAGGCTTCATCTTGCTCCTTGAAGCCTTTCTGAATGATATTCCACACATCTTGAGCTTGTAGTAACGCCTTCATCTTGATACTCCAATTATCATAGTTGTTCTTCGTGAGCATCGACATTTGGAAAGGGAAACCACCTTTCGCCGTCTTTTGAGGATCTTGAAGCTCTGATACCACTTTGTTGGAAATAAGGCCTCTTGTGTTTAGGGAAAGTGTTTAAAAATATTGGAGGCTTGAATAGAATCTTGATAGGTAGAAAAATTCTTTATGGAAGAGAGAACTTTGTATTTTTGCTTGATGCAAATGTGTGAGATTACATCTCTGATTATAGTACTCTAAGGAGATCTCTAGACATGCTAATTCTAAAGAGTTCACAATCCTAGAAATCTCAAGACTATTCTAGAAAATATTATAATAATAAGAAATATCTAGACACTTCAAATACTATAAAATTCTCTAGAAACATTATTCCAAATAACTAAGTCCAAAAAAAAAAATATTAAAACACAAATCAAATTTATATTTCAACATCATCCCATCCCATCCGATATTCTCATTTAGTAGAAAAAGCTGTCAGCGGACTACGAGATTCAACCGCCACGGAGGTTGTCAAGCAGATGGGTTATTTTCTAATGCAAATAAATATTATTAAATTTCTAGTGGTTCATGAGAAATACCTTGAGTACTTCAGCCATTCTATCATTAGATGTAAAGGGAACACCACGTTTGATGGCTATTTTTGCAAGAGCACTTGTTTCCCATAGTTTTACTATAGCTTTGCCGGACCTTGCGATTCTTTATTTCTTCCTGCCGTGATAAACATCATAACTAGTGGGATACCCTTGGTTCACACGGGTATTTATGGTGGTCGTATCATAATTTTGTTTTTAAGATGTAAATAAGAAAAAGAAAATTATTTTACGAAAAAGAGTTTATTATTTTTGACTGAATGAAAAATTTTATAAATAAAAAAAATTATTTCACATTAATAATATATATTTCAATTTTTATCTTAAATTAAAAATAATTTTAAAACAAAACTATTAGTAACATAAATAATTAAAAAACCAATACATTTTTCACATGTTTGAATTCATATATTATTTTAAATATTTTTTTTTCAATTGTACAAAAAATGTAATAACCTGTAGGTTTGCACGAATTATGATTTGAAAAACCATATTTATATTTAGATCCTAACTATAGTTTTCCATATATACAAATTCTTAGATCAATCATATATTTTCTCATACATAAATAATTACATTTTTCTCGTGTTTGGATTCACATTATTTAAAACATGAGTAAAGCTATATGTACACAGAAGATGACATATACACCATATATTCATACTGTATTGCATACTTTTTCTTTTTATTTATTATTTTAATCAAAATTAAAATTTGTGCCAGTACAAAATAAAAGTTAAAAGCTACGGTGTAGCATATAGTGTGATAATTGGAGTGTACATATAGCTTTCTATGAAATCAAGACTCCCCATTTATTGTTTTGATGAAGACAAAGTGAAAATCAAATAATCATGTAAAAAAGTATGAAAATAGCTTCAAGTGAATTTTATCTATTCAAATGATTCAAGACTTATCATATTGAAAGCTAGCATCAAAGAATTCAAGAATTACATTTTGAAGACTAGCATTGATCTTGATTTATTGAGTTATAAGCATGCATTTATATTGATCAATTTATCGCTCTATTATTCTCGAAAATGTTACTTGCATGCATTGATCAGTTGTGTTCAAAATCACTTTCAAATATATTTTTTATCCTGTTTGAACCATGTTAATTCACTTTTAAATATAATTTATTAATTAGGATAAATCAATAGATGTTGCATTAGGTTGGTTCAAATAATTAGACAAATTATCATACATAAAAATCTTTGATTCAAATGCATAAAATGAAAAATAAAATAAATAAAACTTTTTTTAAAATGCTGTCACCACTTGTTATGTCAAGTCTGGTTAACTGACTTAACAAAACCTGATGTTGTATGAAATTTGAATAATAATTTTAAATTCAAAATTGCTGCAAACTTATTAAGTCAGATATCCGTTTGAAATTCAAAATGTCCTGTACATTTTTAATAAAAAAAAGAAGTATCTTTTTAACACCTTTTCATGCACTCTTCATGAAACCTTTTCATTTTAATTATTCTAAACTCTTGGTCTGAAATTGAGAATGTAGGGTATAAGAGAAATGTCATTTCCTTTCTAAGCCAAAGATTCTACACTTGCTAGTACAAAACATTATTTTCATTTATTTTCTTCCTTTTGTTTGACCTATGATATAAATTTAGAGTTAAACTTATTCAAACTTTTGCAGTGTTTTGGAACAGCATGATAAGTTAAAAGATTCCCTGAAGAGAAAATATCTCTACTCAGCAATTTCATTATCCCCTAGTCATGAATATCTGTAAGGGCATTGATGAAGCTGCTTTTGAAAGATGTCTTCAGTAGGATATATGAAAGTTGTTCTATATCATAAATCATTACAAAAAATATTTAAATATTATGATTATATCATTTTGTCATCATTTTGTGAATTATGCAGAATATGAAGTTGGTTCATAGAAGATTTGGATGCAATATCATTTTTTCAAATGGACTTAGAGATCCTTATTGTGGGGGGTTAACATGAAAATCCAAAAAATCAAACTCATCTTAATTATTATATCAAAATGTGTTAAAACTAACTATGTGACGTTTGTAGATTTCAGAGTTCTAAAAAACTTATGAGATAGTCTCGTTGCGCTTTCTACCGTGAATGGTATGTATGAATTTATATCATAAGAATAAATTGAAGTTGTATTAAGAGTTCGAAACTAATTTATATGATTTTATATATGAATATATAAACCAATTTATTCGGAATATGTTTTATGAATATTTATTTTTTAGGAACTCATTGTATAAATTTAATGGATGCAAGTAAAAATGATCAAGATTGGTTGACTCAGCATATGAAGAAAGAGGTGGTGTGATGCATGGATGGATTCAATAATGAAATGTTGATACTGATGCATTCAACAAAGATAATTTATAAATAGAAAACTTTATTTTTTTATGAATAAAGAATTAATGGTAAAACATGAAAGTGTATTTTTTTGATATTCTCTTGCTCATTGTTTTTTTAAACTTGTATAATACCGTGCATGAGCACATTTATAGGTTTCGTACGCGCATTTTTTCATATACTATAAAAAAAAATCATACACTTATTTGTTCACAAATTTTAAAATTGTATTGATAAATTTATATTTTTAATTTTTAGATCAGTAGTTCCATTTTTCTGTTTCGTGTAATTTCGATAATAAAAACCGAGATTTATTTATATTTTATTATCTTTGACACACTATGACTATCAAAATGGAGGGATTTTAAAAACTTTTCTTCAGTAATTTGTATTTTCTTTCTAAATCTAAGAAACACCTACCTGGTTTAAATTTTGTGGCATTATGTAGTGCTTTCTTAGTTTTATATATAAGTGGCTGTCTTAATTATTGCTATGTATTTGTTAGTTACACAATGCTTGCTGCCAGGGACGGACCCAACCATTTTATATAGTGGGGGCAATATATATATATATATATATATATATATATATATATATATATATATATATATATATATATATATATATATATATATATATATATATATATATATATATATATGTATATATAGTGGGGGCAATATATATATATATATATATATATATATATATATATATATATATATATATATATATATATATATATATATATATATATAAAGTTATTATTTATTTTTCCTGCAATTTTATATATAAATAAAAATAAATGATTTTAGTATATTAATGTCAAATAAAAATATATCTTAACTACAATATTATTATCGGTATTATAGATAATTCTAAAACTAAAGATATAATATTATTTCTATTTAATACAAACTTTATCTAAAACTTACCAATCTCTTGTAAATTATATTAACAAAATATTAATTTGTATCATAATAATATATTTTTATACTATTATTATGTAAAGGAAAATTAAATTAACTGCACCCAAATAAATAGGCTGAGAGAGATATAGATAGTGTTAGAGGCTTACAATACGTATTTTCATCAAACTTGTCTATAACATATAACATAAGTACATGTAACTACTCATGCATATGCAAATGTAGTGGGGGAACCCACCCACACAACCTATAAGGTGGGTCTGTCCCTGCTTGCTGCCTGGTTTAGGCTCAAATATCCCCATGTGGCAATTGGGGCACTGACATCATCGGTTCCACTTCTATACTTTAATAATATCACACCTCAAAATGCTTATTATGATGTTGTTAGAAGGGACTCAGTATAACTTATTTTTTATATCATTTATATTATTTGATTAATTTATTTTTATAATTAACATAATTAGTTAAGATAACTTGACTATAAATTCATTACAGGTATGCAGGAAGCTAGTGAGACATGCTAAACTCTTGGTGTGAAATTGAGAAAGTAGTGTATCAGAGAAATGGCATTTCCTTTCTAAGCCGTAGATTCAACACTTGCTAGCAACAAACATTATTTTCATTTATTTTCTTCCTTTTGTTTGACCTATGATTTAAATTCAGAGTTAAACTTATTCAAACTTTTGCAGTGTTTTGGAACAACATGATAAGTTAAAAGATTCCCTGAAGAGCAAATATCTCTACTCAGCAATTTGATTATACCCTAGACATGGATATCTGTAAGGGCATTCATGAAGCTGCTTTTGGAAGATGTCCTCAGTAGGATATGTGAAGTTGTTGTTTCTTAGTAGGCAAACAACGAATGTACTATCAATGCATATAATGAAAATGTTTAAGACGCATTTAATGTTTATGAGTGTCATGTATATAAAGAGTTTGTATGAATTTGTATCATAAAAATAAATTGATGTAGTATTAAGAGTTTGAAACTAATTTATATGATTTTATATATGAATATGTAAACCAATTTAATCGGAATATGTTTTATGAATATTTATTTTTCAGGAACTCATTGCATAAATTTAATGGATGCAAGTAAAAATGATTAAGATTGGTTGATTCTACATATGAAGAAAGAGGTGGTGTGATGCATGGATGATTCAATAATGAAATGTTTATACTGATGCATTCAACATAGATAGTTTATAAATAGAAAAATATATTTTTTATGAATAAAGAATTAATGGTAAAACATTAAAGTGTATTTTTTCGATATTCTCTTGCTCATTGATTTTTTAAACTCGTAAAATACCGTGCATGAGCTCGTTTATAGGTTTCGTACGCGCATTTTTTCATATACTATAAAAAAAAATTGTACACGCATTTGTTCACATATTTTAAAATAGTATTGGTTAATTTATATTTTTAATTTTTAGATCAATAGTTTCATTTTTCTGTTTCGTGTAATTTCGATAATAAAAAACCGAAATTTATTTATATTTTATTATCTTTGACACACTATGACTATCAAAATGGAGGGATTTTGAAACATTTCTTCGATAATTTGTATTTTCTTTCTAAATGTAATAAAAACCTACCTAGTTTAAATTTTGTGGCGTTATGTAGTGCATTCTTAGTTTTATATATAAGGTGTTGTCTTAATTATTGCTAGGTATTTGTTAGTTACGCAGTGCTTGCTGCATGGTTTAGGCTAAAATATCCCCATGTGGCAATTGGGGCACAGGCATCATGGACTCCACTTCTATACTTTGATAATATCACACCTAAAAATGCTTATTATGATGTTGTTACAAGAGACTCACTATAACTTATTTTTTATCTTTTATATTATTTGATTAATTTATTTTATATGAAAAACATAATTAGTTAAGGTGACTTGACTATAAATTCATTACAGGTTATACAGGAAGCTTGTGAGACATGCTATAAATTTATTCTTAGTAACCAACATTATTTTCATTTATTTTCTTCCTTTTGTTGGACCTATGATATAAATTTAGAGTTAAACTTATTCAAACTTTTGCGGTGTTTTAGAACAACATGATAAGTTAAAAGATTCCCTGAAGAGCAAATATCTTTACTCAACAATTTGATTATCCCCTAGTCATAGATAAATGTAAAGGCATTGTTGGAGCTGCATTTGGAAGATGTCCTCAGTAGGATATATGGAGTTGTTGTTGCTTATTAGGCAAACAACGAATGTACTATCAATGCATATAAGGATAATGTTTGAGACACATTTAATGTTTATGACTGACCGGTATATAATATACATATTTATTATTGAAGGTTCTCTAATATTAATTTTAGGACTTATCTTTGGAGAACTAAAAAATATTATTAATTATTATGCATTATGAGATGCACTGAGATAGTGATGTCCGTCGGCATAAAAAGGAATTTGACCATGTTTCAACCTATGCCTGTTAGCTTCAAAAATTATGCTACAAAGTGCAAGAAATATATTGGAGTCTCACCTCTTATTCATTGGATCACTACTTACTATGGAGGTCATGAAAGTTGTTCTATATCAGATATCATTACAAAAGATATTTAAAGATTATGATTATATCATTTTTTGAATTATGCAGAATATGAAGTTGGTTCTTGGAAGATTTGGTAGCAATATCATTTTTTCAAATGGACTTAGAGATTCTTATAATAGTGGCGGGTAAACATGAAAATCCAAAAAATCAAATTCATCTTAATTATTATATTAAAATGTGTTAAAACTAATTATGTGGCGTTTATATATTTCAAAGTTCTAAAAAACTTATGAGATAGTCTCGTTGCGCTTTCTACCGTGAATGGTATGTATGAATTTGTATCATATGAATAAATTGAAGTAGTATTAAGAGTTTGAAACTAATTTATATGATTTTATATTTGAATATGTAAACCAATTTATTCAGAATATGTTTTTTGAGTATTTATTTTACAGGAACTCATAGTATAAATTTAATGGATGCAAGTAAAAATGATCAAGATGGGTTGATTCAGCATTTGAAGAAAGAGGTAGTGTGATGCATGGATGATTCAATAACGAAATGTTTATACTGATGCATTCAACATAGATAGTTTATAAATAGAAAACTTTATTTTTTATGAATAAAGAATTAATGGTAAAACATGAAAGTGTATTTTTTAGATATTCTCTTGCTCATTGTTTTTTTTTAAACTTGTAAAATACCGTGCTAGCAACGAATTCATATCCATCATTGATTCCCATTGTCACACACCACACCCTAGCTTCCATCGTCACACCCTAATTCGAATTCCCATTGTCACACACCACATTAAACAAAACAAATCATATTTATCTGTGAAAATCACATATTGATCAGAGCTTTCAAATTCTATTTCATCAACTGTGTCGTCGTAGATCGGAATCTAGGAATCCCCGCCGTCGTTGATCCTTGTTTTTCTATTATTTGATATTTGTGTTTTAGGTTATTGATTTAATATTTATTTTAAAAAATAATTAATTGTGTTGATTTTAATGATAAAATAAATATTATTTATTAAAATTTTTATTAGTAATAGATAGTAAAGTAGTTATATGAATACAATAAATAAGGGAGAACAAGTTAGGGAAAATAAATAATAAATATTACAATGATATTTTAAAAGGACAAATAATTAGAGATAAATAAAATTTGAAAGAGGACACCTATTATGAAACATAAGGAGTAATGAATTTAAAAAGGAAACAATTTATTAATTCAAAAGTAAAATAATATATCAAATTCAGTCAAATGCTTCGACAAAAAAATCAATTGAATATTTATTTAGAACTTTTAATAAATTATGTTCGAAAAACTGTATTATTTTGAAAAAAGAAACATTTATTTTTAATAAATATTTTTACTTTTAAAGTGCATTAATTATTTTATTCCAAACACATCTTTAATTATATCACATATTTTTCTTCAATTAATAATAAATACACATATATGAAAATCAAGAGTGAAGACCCATTTTAGTTCTTCACAAAAATCGCAGAGGTCATATTAGTCCGAGAAAAAAAATCATATTAAATCTCTTACAAAATTTAACCGAGATATGTTAGTATCTCTACTAATATTTTTTTCAAACAGATTTTTTCTTACTTTTTAACCGTGACTGGTCTGTCAGCGAAGACTCATTTTAGTCTCTCACAAAAAAGGCAGAGTCCAAATTAGTCCTTGAGAAAAAAATTCCTTGTGTAATTTCTTAAAAAATTTAACCGAGTCATCTTAGTCCCTCTTTTAATATTTTTCAAACGATTTTTTCCTATTTATAAATCGTCTGGACTTGATAAGATAGACCTTCTTTTGGAAATTGAGTACGGGTAAAAGGTTGAGTTCCTTTGCATATGGTCTTCACAATCCGAGTTTCTACCAGGAGTTGTGTTACCTAGTTGTGAGACATCATAATCTTATCATTGAATTTGAGTCGTTAGATTCGGATCTTTCCTAATCTGAGTCTCAAACTTCTCTTCATATGTTCCTATTTGAGTCAAAGCCCGATAAATTTTTTAACTAATGATCCTGCACACTTGAACATATGTTAGTATAACTAATTGTTCATTAAATACTTTGTTATCATCACGGCTTAAGGGAAATGATATAAACCAATTTTCTTCCAACATACCATGTGTATTATTTTTGCCATAAGTACTATTTACAAAAGTAAGAAATTATCCTAAATTACTCCAATAGCAGAACTAAATCTTCCTAAAAGATCATTAACAACTGAAACAATAACAACACCTAATACACAAGAAAAACCATAGTCACCCACCATATGCCTGATAATAAACTCAACAAAGAAAAAACATTGTGGTATTGCAATGATTTTTCTACATTCCCTTCATAAATAATTTTAAATCAACAGTCATAAAATAGGGGTCCAGTCACAGTTTAAAAATAAGAAAAAATCAATTAAAAGAGGGACTAACATGACTTAGTTAAATTTTGTAAGAGATTAAATAGAGAATTTTTTTCTTAAGGACTAATTTGGACTCTTCCTTTTTTGTGAGAGACTAAAATGAGTCTTTATTGACAGTTCAGACATAGTTTAAAACTAAGAAAAAAACTGGTTTCAAAAAAATTAGTTGAGAGACTTACATGACGTTAAATTTTATAAGAGATTTAATAGCGATTTTTTAGTTGGAAATCAGTATCATTTCTTTTGAAGTCTTGATCTTATTTTATAGTCTTAAAAGAAATAGACTTTGTGAGGATAGAATAGTTTTTTCTAAAAGCCAACAGTTACTTTCCAACGGATAGAAGTGTAGATGTTGAATAGTAGAGCACGTTATTTCCTTAGCTTGTAGATGGCAACTTTGATATGATGGTCGTGGAAGACAACTTTTGAATAGTACGGAGGTCTTGATAATTGTGAATTATTGAGCAAACCGTTGTACTGAATCTTCTTGAGAAAGCTTCTTGATTTATCTTCAAATAATATACTTTTGATCTGAAGTAGTAAGCTTGAAAGATATAACTTTCTTTTATTTGCTCTTATGATTATTTATCTGATGAGTAGTTCAGAAACTACTTTGTTATGATAGCATGAGAACATCAGAAACAATAAGAGCAGAACTTTGTCTTTTAGAAATAATAGCAACAACCTTTCCAAAGTACGACGCATGACTTCCTAGATCAAATCTGTATCTGAAAAGATAGCTGGTTTGTGAGTGAGAAAACACAAACAATACAAGAAATAATATTAGAGTTTTTCATAATAGAATAATGCCTTCAGATAATAGTGCAATAGTGTGTCTTAGAACCAGTATTGATATCTGAACAAAGAGTCATAACAACTAATTTGTATTTCTGATCTTTGATCTTTATCAACTAATGTAAACTATGTCATCAGAGTGATGAGCAACAACTCTTCTGAACGAACATATCTTGACATATGATCTTTGAAGCAATAACCTGTATCTGATGTAGACTTTGTTTTCAGATTTTGAGATACTTGAGACTTCTGAAGCAGCAGCTTGTTGAGAAGTACATAGGAGATTCTCTTTCAGATTAATATTCAGCATTTCATAGAACTTCTGATGTTTCTTCAGAAGTGAAAGAGAATAGTCTTTATGACGATATCATTTCTGATGATTATTTAGACAACAGTCCTAAATCATACAGAGCTTCTGATGGGCACACTCAAGAAAACATTAGAAATAAAATTGTTTACATATAAAATACATATGTTGTTATCATCAAAAGTTAGAGATGTAGAACAAAATCTTGTTCTAACAGCTTTAATGCGGTATCCAACGAGTTGTCAAGTATTTACATGCGAATCTTACTCAAACACCTTGAACAATGTGGGATGAGATACCAATACACATTCAACCTTATTTAGTATTAGGTAAGGGTCTATACAGGGTGGGTTTGACTATATTTTGCCTAGGTTTGACTATATTTTGCCTATCCCGTTATCGAACTCGGTCAAATTTTAATTAGTTAGGTTCAATGTTCAACCCTCAGTTTCACTGTCAAAATCGAACCAAAACAAATCGTTCATTTAAGGATTAAATTGGATTTGGTTGTTTAGAAATATATATATTTTTTGATAAATTTTTTCAATTGCAAAAAACTTATAACACATTATATAATATCCAATAAAATTCATCCATATGACATAACACTTTATAACACCTTATATCCATAAAATACATAAGGTGAAAATGATACAAAATGAAATAATCACACTTAATCTAAAAATTATTTAAACACATTGGTCTAGTAGCAGTAGTAGTGTTGTTAAATAAATTATTTTAAATTTGTGGTTGGATCACACATTAAAAAACCGAAGTTTATGTATTTATTTTTAACTTATTTTGATAGTATTTGTACATTAACTTGTACGAAGACATAAAATGCTATATTCCACAGCAACATAGGCCTCCTTCACAGGAGTTACCGAAAGTGATGCCTTTCTTTTTACAACTTTGAATACATTCTTGAGGATGAGCTGGACACAAATCGGGTCGTTTCTCACAATATCTCGGTGAAGGAATGTCATCAAATCTTTCTTTTGTTCCAGCCACTTTATATGTGCCTACAATTGTATATAAAAATTAATATCAGATTATATAATAATTTTTAGGAATTATCGTATCATTGACTAGGGGTGGGAATAGGCTAGGCTAGGCTAGGCTTTATAAGGCCTGAGCTTGGCCTACGATAAACTTACAAGGCCTGAGCCTGGCCCATGGCCTACTATAGGCTCGTTTTTTCAGCCTGGCCTGGCCTTTTTAAAAGTCTGGCCTGGCCTGAAAGCCTATTTAAAAGCCTCTTTCTTATTAATGTTTTCAATTAATTCATATTACTTAAGAAGCCTTATAGATCGCATATATATGAACATTTAGATCGACCTATTTATCATTTTTTTCTAATATATATATATATATATATATATATATATATATATATATATATATATATATATATATATATATATATATATATATATATATATATATATATATATATATATATATATATATATATATATGGAGCATATCAAGTGAGAGCATTTTAAAATGAGAGATGAGAGGAATAAATATCAATCATTGGATTCATCAAGAGAGAGAAGGTTAATGCATTAATGTGGCTATTAATTTCTCTCTCTTGATGAATCTAATGGTTGATATTTATTCCTCTCATCTCTCGTTTTAAAATGCTCTCACTTGATATGCTCCATATATATATATATATATATATATATATATATATATATATATATATATATATATATATATATATATATATATATATATATATATATATATATATATATATATATATATATATATATATATATATATATATATATATATATATATATGCCAACCTATTTAGACTAATTTTAATATATATGAAAATATAGGCCGGCCTACAAGGCTTTATAGGCCTTTTTAATAGCCTAGGCCTGGCCTATTTTATTAAATAGGCTTTTAAAAAAGCCCAAGCCTGGCCTTTTTATCAAATAGACCTGGTCTGGCCTGGCCTTAAGTAGGCTAGGCTATAGGCCCCTGTAGGCCGGCCTGGCCTATTCCCACCCCTATCATTGACTAATAAATGTTTATCAAAATTATATTATGAGTAGAAAAAAATATTTGCAATCGATTTGAAAGACATTCTTTTATGTTTTAACAATTGACAATTTCAATTACAACATCACAAAATAAAATATTATTCACATAAAAGGATTTTGTTTGTATTCTGATAGAGATACAATTATATGATAAATTATTTTAGATAAAAGTTTAAATCAATTTAACATAGAAAAATAACATGTAAATTTAATGATACCTTGAGTCAAAACAGAAACGATGCACATAATTGCAATGAAGAGATACATATGGTTGATACGGGTAGCCATGTTTTCACTTTTCAATGAAAATCAACAAATAGTTATGGACTATTTATAGAGACAAGTAGGAATATAGTAGTTATGGAAATCAATTAAACAAATGGTTAAATGAGCACGCAATTGCAATGATAAAAAAATACGCGAAGAGAGCAATGTTTCATGGCTTGAATCATAAGATAATGAAAAAGAGAGATAACTTAGAAGAGAAAGCAATTTTTAGATCTGTTTTAAGAAGATATCACAAAATGTTTAACAAAACACAACTAAATAGAGTGAGTGGAGTTTCCATTTGTGTCTAGTAAGACAAAAGGGGTGATAGTTATTTTTAATGGAAAGACAAAACTAAGTAAATGACTGTTTTAGAAACTAGAGTTTATCCCGTAACGGTATAATTCTATGCGTGTGTTTAAAGGCTCAAAAAAAGACAAAACTTCACGCGTGAAAACAAACACACCATATGAACAGAAAACACGTGAATTTCCACCAATAAAAAACAAGTACTGAAACGCGTGTTAGAAAAGAAAACTTACTAGGACAATCAGAGATGTTAGCTTTCACACCACAAACACCAGCAAGTTGAAGAAGCTTATCCTCTTGAATCCCCATGCTCTTACTTTCAGGACTCCCCTTATGAGTCTGCTGAATGATATAGCACAAGCACTCCGGATCCGTATCCTTAATACTCTTCGCTGCATCACAGCATTCCTTCTTCGGCGTCGGTGCTTTCCCCGTCGCAAAGTCCAAACATGGAATCACCTTTGAGACCACCTGGCCACATGTCTTGGACAAGTCTTCAGCTGCGTTTGATACATTGGAACAAACTATGATGGTAAGGGCCAGAACACAGAGGCATGTGAATGTTTGGTGTTTCATCTTTTTTGTTAGGGTGTGAAATGTGATCCAAGAGAAGAGGCGTTTTAAGTTGGTGTGGAGAGGGTGAAGAGTAAATGAGGTATAGTGTGGTCTTGTTCTATTTATTGATGAGATTGAGGAGAGGTATAATAACGTTGTACAATAGGGTAGATAGATGTCTTTATTTTATTTGACAACTCAACTTGTGTAATTAATTCACTCCAACTAAATTCTATAACTATGTAGCTACTAGTACTACTCTTCCCTTGGTCAAAAAAAAGCTACTCTATTTATTTCACAGTCAATAGTTTTTCTCATCATTTTCATAAGGATTTCATCATATCTTACTGATTAAGAAAAATATACGAACAAAAGAAAAAATAATTTTATAAAACTACTCTAATCAAATGTTTAAATGAAATGAAAATAATCATAATTAAGAGTAACTTATGCGCCAACAACTTACGACTGAAACATATCCGAGAAGCACGGCTTCTCCCCCACTTCGCTCAAATTACATCATGCAACAAAACAAATAAGTATCAACAGTGTTTCACACACATGTCGTATACTAAGGAATAAAACATCGACAACATTCAACTGTCACACAACTCAACTGACTCGACAACTTGGCCGGACGGACCGACCTGCTCTGATACCACTTATGTAACACCCCAAATTATACTCGAAATATAATGCGAGAAATATCAGAGTATTTAAATTTTCAAACAAAAAATTGGAGTATCACATATCAACTTAAAACTTCAACTTGTATTTTATTCAACAATGATACATAGCATTCGAGTAACAGTCAACTATTAGCTTTATTCAACTCAAACAACTTAGAAGTATAACAAGTACTTCATATTATTCAACTTGGATTCAACGGTTATAATAACAACAACTAAAAACATCGACAATATCGAAATAACGATATAAGTAACCCCCGAGTGCTACGTATCAGAGCGACACACCAGCTGGACTCGATGAAGCAACAAATTTCCACAACTATACTTGAGTACCTGCCCATTTCCCATAGTAGGGGAAACATCAGCAGCAAGAGTGAGATATCAAACTATATAAATAGGATCATGATAAATCATATATTAGGTAAAGAATATAAATGAATCACCGCTTCACACAATATCAACATAAACAGCACAAAGAACATCATCAATGAATAGTTATGATATCAACATATACACATATTTGACAGGTCATCATATAAGCATTATCAACAAGTCAACACATATGCATCTTTATTATATACACTAGTACAAAAAGATTAATATAATTTTAAAATTTACACCCAATATACTAAAAACGGGTGTAAATAAGAAATACGGTGGCAATTTTGTAAATAAAATATCATTTTAAATATTATCAGGTGACAATATACACCCTATTTTCTAAAAACGGGTTTAAATTGAAAATATTATTATAATCAAATTTTAATTACTCCCTTTAAACAAAAAAACGGGTGTAAATTTATATGAATAAATTTTTTTATTTAATTTTATAACTCAAAATATATAATCTATGTGGCATAGGTGAGTAAAGTATTTTTATAATATTAGTTGAAACATAATACTCTAAATTCATTTATTTTCAAAAAACTCTAAACATAATACTAATACTGATTTTCAGAAAACTCATTTTCACAAATCCATTATCAACTTTTGCACGCATGCAAAAAAAAACCCATTTTCAGTAAACTCATTTTCAATTTTTTTTTCAACTCTGCAGTTTGATTTCACGAAACTCATAGCGAGATTAAAGTTTGATTTTACGAAACCCATTTTCACGAAGTTTGCAGAAGATTGCAAAACCCGTCACCGTTTCCTTCACTCTCATTTCGGTAAGCTTCTTCCATTCCCAAATTCGATGAATGTTTGTTCCATTTTAGGTTTCTAATAATTACCCGTGGTTTTGCATTTTCAGAAATTCGAACACTGAAACTCTTATTTTAGGGTTCTTGTTGAGGGTAAGTCATGGTGGCAATTTTGTTCACTGCAATTGGGGAAGTTGAGGGACAAATTGAGTCGTGTTACGATGAGAAATTACCGGGATCGGGAGAAAAAGAGAAACACAACGCTTCTGGATTGAGTGGGTCTTTTCCTTTGGTATGTTTCAAACTTTCAATTTACCTTGTGATGATTTGGCTTTGAATATAGATGTGATTTCATAATTATTGATTGGTATTTGATTATGCCATTTTGGCTAGAATAGTTTATGATTTGAATACATTATCATGATTTAGTTCATTCCTAGCATTGGTATACTATTGCTTCACTGATTACTTTCATCTTGTACGGTTCTGTTTTCTTCTTTGTTAGTTCGTTTGGATTTACTGTGTTGAATATTGGAATTGATTTTCTCTCTTTCAAACATATGATATAAGTGTGTGTTTGGTGACTTATTTTCCTTTTCATCTTTGATGCAGCTTCTCTAATAGTCATAAGATGTAGTGGTGACTTATTTTTTCGAATGATGAGCTTTGTCCTCTTAACATTTGTGGTCCATCTTAAGGAGGATAGTCGAAAAGTTACTATAGTAGAAAAGGATAACAATTTTGACGTGTGTAGGGATATGAGTGGGCGGAGATTGAGACATGCTAATGCTGACAAGAGGTTGGAGGAATGGAGAGATGGTGATGGTGAGGAGGATAGGAAGCTTGAGAAGGTTGATGAGGATTTTCTGAAGAAACATATTAAGAAATTGAAGATATGGTAAGCCATCTCATCTTATCTTAGTTTTGTTTTCGTATTTCTCAATTATTAAACGGTATTGATTTTTAAGATTATTATGAAGGCAGTGGTTAACAAAATAAGATAGTGTATGTTTGGTTGTAGTTACGGAGAAACTGATTTTATCTCCGTTCGTACTCTTCACCGCCGGTTGAACGGTAACCCTCTTTCTCTCATCTATTTTGTTTACAGTGCCATCTATTTCTTCAACGAGAGAAATGATTTTTCCCAGTTTTCTAAGATTTTTAGTTTAATTATATTAGATTTATTGACTGAAATTTGAATCTGCTAGTTTTGTAAGATTAGATTTATGGACCGAAATTTGAATCCCCTATTGAATTTCAATTGATTTTAGTGAAATTTATATGAACCCTACATTGTGATAATGCTTTGATGATATGAGAAGAGTAAGAATGTTTATCTGTTGTTTTGGATGTGATGATTCAGAGATTTGCAAAAAGAGAAGAAAAAATGAGTCGGGTTGTAATTTCATCTTTCTCCTGTTAAAAATGTTAATCAGAAATCTAAGAATGTTTATCTGTTGTTTTGTGTAATTTGTTACCGAAATTAAAAATAATGTTTTTTAATAATTATCCTAAATTTAAACACCTACCTCACTGTATCTATATAATTTGAATATTGTTTTTCTAAACAGGATGACAAGGATGAAGAGAATGAACAACAGCAAGACCAATTACCTGAAGAATTTATCTTTGATGCTGAAGGGGGTTTGGTGGATGAAAAACTTCTCTTCTTTGCCCAACAAGCACAGAGACGCGGTGGGAAGGCTGGAAGGGCAAAAAATGTCATATTTTCAGAGGACAGAGGCCGATACATCAAGCCCATGCTTCCAAAGGTACTCCTTACCCCATTTGTTCGTTCTACAAGTGAAAGTTAAAACATCAAATATAATTAGCTGGTTTGCTGTTTATAATTTTTTCTTGGAACTTTGGCTAGCACCAATCAAGTATATAATCAAATAATTTGATTAGTTCATATCAACTTGCATTTATGTCTTGGTATTCTAATTGAATCACATTTACAATGCCCACTAAGTAATTTCAAGACTATTTCACTTCATTACAATTTCAAGTTGTATATGTTTTTCCCCTACTAAATGAAGCCACTGTTTGCAGGGTCCTGTAAAGAGATTAGCAGTTGATGCAACCCTTAAAAGAGATTAGAAAGTTTCTTGGCTATTATACATTTCCTCCCTTTCAACTTCCTGCACTCGGACCATCTCCGATATCCATCGGTATCGTAAAACTTTCCATAGTAAAATGAGAGTATTTCTTCCATCCCTTTGTTCTCTAAAAAAATTATTTACGAGAGTAAAATTCTTGCCAAAGAGAAACAAAGCAAGTACCAAACATTCTGCATCAGCATCACTCCATGCGACTGAGACGGGCAAATAAATTGCCGGAGAAAGTGGTTTACAATACAAATCTTCTGAAGCAGCAAGATTGAAAGGAATTTCTGCCTGGTAATTAGAACCTATCTTAGGACTGAATTCATCATCGGTTTCACGCTCAATGAAAATATCAGTATATTTCTTTTTATAGAGCACCATTTGACAAGAAAAAAGCCTGATAAGTACCTAGTCATCAACAATACTAGTAGGCAGGCAGTGTTAATCACAAGCTATCGTATTTACCAAGTTAATAATGATATATCAAAGTATGATAATTGATATTAAGGAACTCAGTATTATTATTGAACTAGCCCTAAGGAATTGATTGATACTGTGTTTTGTAGCATTAGAAGCCTTTGCATAATAGAGTTATGTAACAAAAATATTAGGTATGAAAACGTTTTCATTCAAATAACAATGAATGAAATCATGATCATCATAAAAATAGAACTCAGCTAAGACAACCAAAATATCAAAACCCTCATTTAAACATAGTAGAAGGTATAAGAAACATGAAGAATGATTGATCAAGAATACACATTTATGTATGTTATTATGATTCACATTGTTAATATGAAGGAACAAAAGAAGAGAGAGAAGCTATACCTGGTTAGTTTTTGTGAGGAAAGTGATCACCGAACGAATGAATATTTGGTTACTTTTTGAGTTCACTTCTCTTTACAGGACCCTGCAAACAGTGGCTTCATTTAGTAGGGGAAAAACATATACAACTCTTTTATTCCTTGGCTGTGCCTAAGGTGGTACCTGTTATTTTCATGGTTAACCTGTGCATAACTGGTTATTGATAGATATATTTGCATAATTGCAAATTTTCAAATCAGAATGACTGTTTTAGAATAGAACAATTACAATAAGTTTGATTTGTTAATATGATTCATTATATGTACCTAATCTAAACACATCAGAGTTTAAGTGGTGATATTTGTTGAATTTAACATAAAACAAGATTCATTTATTATGAAACTGTCTCCATAATCTTATTACTAATAATTACTATGCTTGTTAAATAGGTATCTATAATTCCATTTCGTGGAGATTCTGCTGAAGTTCTCCTGCCACCTTCTAGATCAATTGCAATGGCAAGGAAACGTCTTGAAAGACTGCCATGTGGTGGAGGGTCGCCACTTGCACATGGTCTTACCACAGTAAGCATATCTCTTAAGATATCTTGTTTTAATATTTTAAATGGTTATTTCCAACTACTGACATGTTTAAGGAACATTGACATTACCACTTATGTGGAAATGACAATGGCCATAAACTCAAAGCAGTAAAGAGATGGACAATGGACAACATCCATTTAGATGGTTGCTTATATTGTATTTATGATTAAGAAATATTAATATAATTTTATATGTATATTCCTTTTTATTTCACTTTGGTCTTTTCAAGAATCAGAAATAGACTTTGTTCCCCAAAATATATCTTTTGCTGAATCTTAAGCTTATTCTTCTTCCTTAAAATGCCTAGGCTGTTACGGTCGGATTAAATGCAGAGAAAAGTGGTGATGTTGGACGTATAATGATTGTTGCAATCACGGATGGTCGAGCCAACATATCATTGAAAAGGTCAAATGACCCTGAAGCTGCTGCTGCTAGTGATGCCCCTAAACCTACATCGCAAGAATTGAAGGTAAAGCTAAGCGTTGTAATTAGAAATGTATGGACTTCCAAATGAGATGAACAATTTCCTTAGTAACCAAAGAAATGAGAATCTAAACCTTTAACTTTGGCAACATATTAGAAGCCACACATTCTGTTGTTTTCTTAATCTCTTTTTCTTGAGGAGAAAATTTGTGTTATCTCTATTTTTTTTAATATGCATTACTTTCAATTCAGTCTTCTTAAATATGCATAAGTTCGCAGGATTTTACGTATTACATGTTCAGTTCTAATTTCTCCCAGTCTGAACTAATTATTGACTTTGTTTTAATGAAGGATGAAATTATTGAGGTGGCTGCAAAGATATATAAAACAGGAATGTCTCTCCTTGTCATTGACACTGAAAACAAGTTTGTCTCAACGGGTTTCGCTAAAGAGATTGCTAGAGTTGCTCAAGGTTTGTGTACTGCTATTTTATTGAATAAATGTATTTAGTTCTGCAACAGAAGTAAACTGGGTTCATAAAAAAAACTCATACTGCAGGGAAGTATTATTATTTGCCAAATGCTTCGGACGCAGTTGTCTCGATGGCAACAAGGGAAGCTTTAGCAGCTCTGAAGAGTTCATGAAACTGAATGAGAAGCAACCAAGGTTGAACCCCCTTCCAGTTTTTTTACATAATGTTCTTGTAAATTGGGCAACTATAAGTCTGGTGGGAAGAAAGCATATTCTTATCACAAGTTCCATTATTTCTTTTTTTAATAAGTTTTTGTTTTGTTTTGTTTTGGTGTGAGCATTGCTGCAAATATATATTTATCTTACAAGTAGACTCCTCAAATTCAGTCACTAAACTTCCAATATATATTTCTCACAGGTTAATTCTGATAGCAAACAAACAACATCATAAACTTCATTCTAAAACATAAGACACTACATCATAAATCAGATAAAATAGTTGAAATTTTCTCTATATCTTTAAGCCACATTTCTCTGGGTGTTGTTTTCTGCGTCGTCTCAAGAAGTTTTTCCTTTTTTTTTCTTTCACTCTCCATCCTCTGCAGGCTATCAATATCATCGTAGAAAGTGTTAATAGGCATAGATAGAAGATAGTTGTAATCATCACCGAGAATAGGTTCTTTTGGGTTCTCTCCCAATAATTCTTCCTTTTCCAATAATTGTTCTTTTGGCTTCTCTTCCAATAATTTTTCCTTTTCCAATAATGGTTCTTTTGGCTTCTCTTCCGATAATTTTTTCTTGAACAATTCTACTGCTGTCTTAATATCCCGAGACGGTTGCCACAATTTTATAAACTTGATTTTGTGGTCCAGACTCTCCATATCACGTTTAAGTTGGTCCACCATAGAAGTCTGCATGGACAAGTTGATTCAATTCATATTAGTTTCGAGTACTAGGTAAATTGAAGGTAAGAAGGATGTTGATGGCTATTCGATTAGTGAGGGGAAGCATCCTAGAAAATCTAGTATCTCTGCTTATGGTTCCAACGAGGTACCTAAATTTGATTTCTGCATTAAAACACCGCATATTCTTTTCTGGTTCACTAAATGATAAATCTCTTTACTCTGCAGAAACAAGTTTGGGTCCAAAAAGCAAGTTCTGGGACCTAGAGTATTTAGATTGGTGAGACACATTCCTTTCATCTTGCCTATATAGTCTAGTGATGTAGCTGCATATGATATATGATATGGTTTTTTCTTTTTCTTTTTTCTTGTGGGCAGTGCCCATTACATTGATTCCTTGCTGTGGAAGTTGTTATAGTATTTCAATAATTGAATTATCTTTACCAAGTCCGTTTCATTCACATGCTCATGTAAATGTTAGCTTAATTTACTATTCATGTAATTACTTGTGCCAAAGTTGACGATTTTCCCTTGCAGTACTAAGCTTGCTGACATACAATTTTGGAGCACGCATACATTTGCTAGCCGCTGGATTCTGTTTCTTAAATCTAAAATACAGAAGATTCAGTATTATAGTACTATTCTTTTTGTTGTGTTCAAATTTCTTATGAAAATTTCATCTGCAGCAGATGCAATAATTTATTTACTGATAGTAAAACCTAAAAGATCTTTTTGTTGTTCCGTATTATGCAGACATTCTTGGAGCCATTTTGCCTTGTATATCAGATAAAGAAGAGAAAATTAGAGTTGTAAGTTCACTTGAGCTTCACTTGTTGTTTTCCCCCCTTGCCTCTTGCAATTTTTAAAACCTAGCGGGGTCTGTGTAACATTAAATTAACAAAAACGTTCCTTATACATAGAATGACAGAAGTGCAATAATTTAAAGAGTAGTTGAGATTAGAATGATCAAGTTGAAGCAAAAGATATTCCACATAAATAAAAATGAAGAAAGCAGGTGCAATAAAAATAGTTGGTGTTTCATTATAAAATTTAATATAACTAATATGTACTACTGTACTGACACACAAGATATGTATCAGCTTTATCAAGTTATAACTAACTATTTGATTTACTTCTCATGTTTCAGAATTATTAATTGATGTGAACTGTTAATTTAAACTCGACAACTTGCGATGATTGATTTCAGGGACAGAAGCTCTCTTTGCCGACTTAGCCAATTTTCCAGTCTCGTCGGTACAGATTGCATTTACTCTTCTTGTGTTTCCTTGCCTTCTTTTAGCGTATTCTGGACAGGCGGCTTATCTGGTGCATAACTTGCATCATTCACAAGATGTTTTTTATCGCTCTATTCCAGGTTTGTCTTGTCTGTCACCCTACATAGAAAATAGTTTCTGATTTTTGAGTGATTTTCATCTGGTAGATGTTAATTATCCTTTTTTCTGCAGAAAAAATATACTGGCCAGTATTTGTTATTGCAACACTAGCAGCAATAGTTGCGAGCCAAGCCACAATAACAGCAACCTTTTCAATCATTAAGCAAGCCCTTGCTCATGGCTGTTTCCCACGAGTCAAAGTCGTACATACATCGAAAAAGTTCCTTGGCCAGATATATATCCCGGATATCAATTGGATCCTTATGGTTCTTTGCATTGCTGTTACCGCTGGCTTTAAAAATCAAAGTCAGATTGGTAACGCATATGGTAAGTCTTTTCTTCGCCAAATGTTGTGAGCCATTATTTTCATTCAATCATTCTATTTTTTGTGAAATTTCCGTTTGTGATTCATATATTTACCAATTTGGACTGAAAATGCATGATAAGCATATCAAGAAAGCAAAAAATGTTGGTTCTTATAATTTAGGCCTGACGAAGATGATCTGGTAAGGAATCAATTCAACCTTAATGTTTAGTGCTGAAATTGTTCTGTAGCATCCACAACTCTGAAAACCAATACTTGTAGTTATATTTAATTTATTTTGTTCATTGGATTCGCCATGACAGTGTCTCGGGGTGTCTGTGTTTCATTATGAAAGTAATGTTGTGTGTATGATGGTGTATAGGTGAGGCTTCAGCTGGAAGCACTTTTTGGTGAGAAAGCAAGACTGCGAATGAAAATGAAAATCTGATGAGAGAAAACCAATGCCTTCACCAGCTAGTGGAGTATCAGCAAGACAGGCCCTTAATTGATGTGTTTGCAAATGGTTGAAAATCAAAAGGTTGAGGAGCAAAATCTATCAGATCAAATGCAAATGGTTGAAGAGGATAAGGAGATAGAAATGTTGTCAAAACAAAAGCCAAAGAAGAAGAAAACTTATATATGAAGAAAGTGTTATGACTTAGTTAAAATATGATTTTTATGTGTAAGTTTTATAGTACTTGAAATATTATAACTGTACATGATTTTGTATATTTTTTGGTTAATATTAAAAATATTTTGACTTAGTTAAAATATGATTTTTTATGTGTATGATTTTATAGTATTTGCAATATTATGACTGAAAATGAAATATAACTAAATGGTGTATATGAAATAGGGTGTAAATAGATATAATTGTTCATTCATAAATGGCGTATTTACACCCGATTTTTATTAAAATAGGGTGTAATTAAGAACATATTTACACCAAATTTTTATTAAAATAGGGTGTAATTAAAACGTAATTACGCCCAATTACACCCGATTTTTATTAAAACAGGGTGTAATTAAAACGTAATTACGCCCAATTACACCCGATTTTTATTAAAATAGGGTGTAATTAAAAACGTAATTACGCCCAATTACACCCGATTTTTATTAAAACAAAGTGTAATTCAAAACGTAGTTACGCCCAATTACACCCGATTTTTATTAAAACAGGGTGTAATTAAAAACATAATTACGCCCAATTACACCCGATTTTTGTTAAAAATAACGGGTGTAAATTCGTTAGACATTTCTCACCCTGTGGATATACACCCGATTTTTATTAAAAATAATGGGTGTAAATTTAATAAAAAACGGGTGTAAATTAACATTTTTGTACTAGTGATATCACAAATTAGACATATTCGGTTAATCGCATTCACAAGTATTAATATTCTCACTCTATTCATTAAATCACAAATTCACATCTTCACATAATTCCATCATTCAATAAGTCACAAAAATACAATCACTATATAGTCACAAAACGTCACAACTATGAATCACATAAGACACATGGGACATGACTCATGTATATGCATGTGGTAACAATCGGAGCTTCAGCCCCCGTCACCAGGGCCGGCCCTGGACTCGGGCAAGAAGGCCCATAGCCCAGGGCCTCAAAAATATGGGGGCCTTAATTTGAGAGTTATGATTAAAAAATAATACTGAAAAAATAATATATATGTATTAGCGGAATTATTTGATAAATAAATGCTTGTAGCCTAGCGGTTCTCTGTTTGCATTTGGGAGATTGATGACTCCAGTTTGAGACTCCACGTTTAACAAATTTTTAACTATTGTTTTTTATCAGAATATTTAATTTAGAAAGGCACTCACTTCATTAAATAAAAGATGACAATATTTCACAATACTTCATTTAGAAAGGCACTCACTTCATTAAATAAAAGATGATAACATTTCTCAATAAATTCCTTATATAATTATGATAACAATTAGCATTTCACAAATTTTAATTATAAAATAATTTGAATACAATCAATTAAAGTTTATAATGACATTTTAAATCAAATTTTATTCTTGATAATTATTTATCTTAATTTATTTTAGAATAAATTTTAGATTATTTATATGTTATGATTAAATATTTAAAAGTTTATCATACAATTAATTAATTTATTATCAAATTTTTATGATGAAATCAAATTCATTATTATTTGTATTTTGATTTATTATTTTTCTGATTATAGAAATAAATTTCTTACCAATCAGAAAAACATGTGTATTAGGTCCATTTTGGAGGCGAGTAAAAAGCCGATTTATTATTCTTCTTCATTTTGGAGGCGAGTAAAAAGCCAATTTTTGTTAGGAGTCCCTTTTTCTTTTTGTCCAGGACCTCTAAAATGTCGGGACCGGCCCTGCCCGTCACCAATTGCCCAATTCAGAGGCACAAGGCATAAGCCTTCGTCACTAATTTGCCAATCCAGGCCGTCACAGAGTATGCATATGAAATGTGACTCGACAAACAAGACAATACAGCATACTCATCACAATCACCTATCGTCACGAGGCATAAGCCTATATCACAATCAATTACCATCTATACGAGGTAATTCACGTCACCATAATATTTCATCTTCACTTAGTCTCAAAATCATAATCACAAATATATACAACATCATGTATTACAAATCATCACAAAACATCGTCATGTTTCGACACATCATCGTAATTATACAACTTCGCATATAAACAAGTCATTATATATACATCCTCATGCTTCGGCATATCGCAACAAACATACAACTTCGTGTATTAAAAAAATTGTCACAAATATACAATTCGCATATCTTCAAGATTATTACAATTATTATCACGTTTCAGCACATCGGCACAATTACTAAATTTCACATATTAACAAAGTCATCCAAATCAAAACCACAATTTTCGATCAATTCGTAAGATAATCTCAACATGCTAATTTATCAAGTAAACCGAATCAACTTCCAATTATCAACTAATTCAATTAGACATAATATTATTTATCAAGACAACATCATTGACATATCAATATATTATTCTCAACATAAATATTCAACCAAATAACGATTACAGTCAAATTCTAAAGATACCGTAATTTACCGATAAACCGAATAATTTATCCAAGTCTAAGTATATACCAATTAGTTAGAATTATTGAAATTACTTCTACTATTAATTTAATCATTCAATTAATAATCCTATCATGTGAAGTTTCAATTCAATAATCTATTTCCAATCCAATTTCCAATTTACTATTTCATTTTCTATTCCAAAACCAACATTTAATATAAAGATACTCAAATCCACACAATTTTGGTCGGTTCATAAAATATCACAATTTCAACAAAATAACACCACGACGTTAATCTACTAATTAAACTTAACCACAACGTAAACTTTCATCAAATTCCGGACAACTAATTATACCGCTTAATTAAGCTATTTTGGTCAATTGGGACTGTTTTGAATACATTTATTCTATAATTTCTACTGTTTCACAATTCTTATCCTACTATTTAACTATATATCATTCAATTACTATGTCTCATTTACATTATAATATCCACTATATATGCTATATTATATATGTTATATGTGTCTTCATAACAGTAGCCAACAAGAAATAAGTAATAGAACATAATTATGAACATGAAAGAACACAGGCCACAGCATACACACGTTATGAAAAAGGCTTCCGGTCGTATATATATATTTACTTCCAGAAACCATTATTAATGAACAGCAACATCAACATTGAAAAACTAATTGCAATTTTAAGTAGTGACATAAAACAAATTCAACACGACACAATGACCAATCTATATCCTAAATCCACATAAAATCCATCATATTCCTAGTTAGGTAGTAAGAATCCCCCTTACCTTAGATTCGGTGCAGCTTTAAGAAATTTCAATGGAGATTTGAGAAAAATGGCACTTGAGAGCAACACTTTGGGTCTCCTTCTTCTCCTTTTCACAACCCTAGCCCCTCTTTCTTTTCTCTTCTTTTTTTATTTTTCTCTTGATTCCACTATCTTTTTATTTTTCAAAAAGACAAAATGATACTACTACTTTGTTACCACTTTCTAATGGCCTAATAAAATATACCCCTTAATACTTAGAGATGTCATTATTTAAGTCCAATATCTTTTCTATACTTAATGTAAAAATAACATTTCCGCTTATATTCCATTAAAATAAAATCCAATTATTTTAATATACCGATTTATTACTCAATGTTTCATATTTCCGGTCTAATCTTAATTACTCGAAAAATTCCCAAAACGCTAAAAATTAGCTCATTAATATTTTTAATACTAAAAATATTAAAATCTTCGATTAAATGTCGATCCGCTATCCCGAACTGATACCGACTAAATCGTCCCAAAATGCGAAAATTTTAGTAAACATCACAAATGTCTAAATTAAGCCAATAATTATTTTTCTGGGCGTTACAACTCTCCCCCACTTAGAATATTTTCGTCCTCGAAAATTCGTCCAACACAACCATCTCTAACATCGCGTTCTCATCCACTTTCTTATTCTCAAGTTGCGCTTGGCAACACTCCGACTATTACTTTTCCGATATATTGGTATCTCAACACGACTTGAATCCAAAACTCATACGTAAGTCTCCCAATTATTCTTACAATATAACCGTTACTAACCTGCCAACCATTTCAGCAATATCTTGGAACAACATCTCACGATATAGCAACAATCTTCACTCGCTCATACTTGATGATACAACATTGCTTCATCATCGCAACAACATACTCATCATCGATACACATATAGAATTCTTATTTCCATACTCAGGTGTCATTCACTAACAAAGCACCAACGACAACATTACTGCAACAACGGCAAAATTATCATAACACCAACCTGATAACATAACTCGACTAATAACCACACAACTCGTCCTTAACCAACAACTTACAAGAACATCATATTACAATCATCGCTATTCACAAGAAAACACAATACATCTGGCACATCATGCTTCAACTGCGAAACTCTAATCATCTGTCTTAATTAACCATCCTTCATTAGAGTTTTTACCGACTTATACGATTCACAAGCTTCAACTAAGTTTCAGACTTTCCTCAACATTCACCACTTAATGTACCATCGAGATAGTAAAATAAGTCTATAACATCCAATACAATTCTGTCTACTATCAACAAGAGGTTAAGGGTGATCAAGTCCTCAATTTGTCAATAGACAGCCGACAATCATAATGGAGTATAACCATCATTACCAACTATAATAGTGTTCCTTTAAAAAATGAACTTACGTCACCAAAATATCATACTTCAACAACTTGCAAAACTATCTGAACCTGCTAACACTGACGTCTTGCAACACGTTTCAACAATTTTGACAGCTTCTACCACAGTTTCAATCACTTATCAATAATCCTACAGCAAGGCCTACAACAATACTTCACTTAATTGTTTTCCGTTGTCAACAGCTTACACATGACTACTTACACAACAACATGCTCGACTTAACTTTATTTCGGACAATTGCGGCAATAACCGTTTATATTCAACATGCTTCACTTCTACTATATCCATAACACTCCTATAAGGCAGAGTATAGTCTCACCTCTTCGTAGGCTCAAACGATACGTCAATCCGACACCCGAAGCTCAAGATATAATTCGCCGACGTTATCCGAAATACAAACATCAACGTCATGCTGCGATAATCCTTATGATATCTCTCAAACTCTTCAAATGACACATTTGATCTTAAAATTGCTCCTCAACAAACCTTCGAATTACTTCTTCAATTCGCTCATCTCTGACGCTGACGTCCTGCGCGATACCAACACACAAGTGCGTTTTCCAAGGACAAGCGTAACGGCTAACTTCACCTCTTTCCAGTAGGCAAATGTGTAGTGGTTGCATCAACAGGAAGCACAAATGACATTCCTTCACCGAATGATTGTGAGAAACGACCTGATTTGTGTCCAGATCATCCTAAAAAATGTATTGAGAGTTGTATAAAGAGAAGTATCCGTTTTGGTAGTGCATGTCAAGGAGCCCTATGTTGCTGCGGAATATAGCATCTCTATGTATTTCTACGAGTTAAATTTAGGTGAAAATAATGAAATTGTAGTTGAAATTAAATATCAAAATTTAGATCGTGTAAATCAGTTTTCATTTAAAGTATATGTTGAAAAATAATGTGTTTTTTAAGTGTTAAGTATTAATAAAGTGATTAAGACCCATTTTATGAAGTGATTAAGACCCATTTATGAAGTGATTAAGACCCATTTTATTCTATTTTAACACCTCCAATTTTTCCTCTCCTGTAACTAATATTGTTGCAACTAGTAAAAATATGCATCCTTATGCTTTATCGTGGCAAACCAAGGATCCAAAAGTAAATGATTTGTGAATCTTTATTATTTAAGTACTTTTTGCTAACAAAATATATTTTGGATTAGTAGTTTATTTTTTATTTTTTTTAGTAGTTTAGTGAATATAGAGAAAGATTTATTTATCTATTTTAAGTCAATCAAAAGCTATTGCATTCCTTGAAAATTTGTTAACATTAACATGCATTCTTGGCATTTGTCGATTTTAAAAAGTAAGGATTCTAGCAAAACTTTATCTAAAGCAAAACTAATATGTGCAGGTTTTCTATACATGGCTTATACATGAACTAAGAAATAAAAGGTACATGAAAAGCTTTGATGCATTAATTTAATTAATCTGCTCGCAAATCCTTAGAGCTACCTTGTCTAGATATTTTATTTTAGAAATTATATTATGTACTAAGGCAATCTATTTTGAAAGAAAACGAAAAGTTGTATTATACTAGGCTGATAGTGCCACAAAAGTTGTTTATGGAAGTACTTAAATTCAAAATTTATTAGATAAAATCAATAAATAGTTCCATATAAGTGTTATTTTTAAAACTAACTAAAATAGTCAATTGCAAATTAAAATCTTCAAGAGCACCTTCAAATTATGAATTATAGAAATTATTCACTGAGCACGCATTCCTGCATATAAATCAAGATATAAAAAAATATGAGATTAAATATCTATTAAATGTGAGTGATTAAGTACAAAAAGTAAGAGAATTTTTTTACCCACCTCCCTATTTTCTTGGTCACCTCTGGTGAAAAATTCAAAATACCCTTACTTCGGAAATGCATTTCCGAAACGTTTTTTTTTTTTCAAAATTTGTCTTATTTCGGAAATGTATTTCCGAAAAAAACGAAAAAAAAAATGTTTTCGGAGATGCATTTCCGAAAACACCCCTTTTTTGGGTTTTTAGAGATGCATTTTCGAAAACATCCCTTTTTGGGAGAGGGGGTGTCTTCAGAGATGCATATCCGAAATATTCCAACACCAATTTGGTCTTGGAATGTTTCTACACACTTTCGAAAAAATTCAATAATTATTAAAAAATTAAAATCAAGGTGAATCAATACAATTAATAGGTATAAAATCAAGGTGAATCAATAAAATGAAGGTGAATCAATAAAATCAAGGTGAATCAAAATTTTCTAAACAATTTTAAAGTTAAAAATTATTTTACTAACTTATATAAATCAAAAACATCTTAATTTCATAAGTAAATTTTAAATTATATAGAATTAAATATAAAATTTATTCATTAAATAAAATTAAGACAAAATCTTTTTTTAATTTTTTTAAACTAAATAAAAAATTATAACTCATTTTTAATTATGAATCAGAATAGAAATATATAAATATATAATAATAATTATTAATTTTGTAAGTGAAATATATAAATATATAATATATAAATATATAATAATTATTATATATATATATATATATAATAATTATTATAAATTAAAACACTCATTTTTTTAATTTTTATAATTATTATATAAATATATAAATATATTTATAATTAATATATAATAATTATTATATAAACATATAAATATATAAATATATAATAATTTTTATTAATATATAATAATTATTATATAAATATATAAATATATAAATTAAACATTCATTTTTTAAATTTTTTTTGTAAATATATAATAATTATTATAAATATATAAATAAAAAATTATAACTCATTTATTAAGTGAAATTATTTTAATTATTTTAATTAAAATTATTTTAAATTTTAAAATATGAATCAGAATAGAAATATATAATAATTATTATTTATAACTCATAAATTATATCAAAATATATAATTATTATTATTCATTAATCATAAATTATAACAAATTTATGATATGTGAATTAATTAATATCTAAAATTAATTTTTAGGATTTTTTTAGATTTTTTTTTTGTTTTTTCGGAGATGCATCTCCGAATTAATCAAAATTTGAATTTTTGGGATTTTTTCGGAAATGCACTTCCGAAATCTGGAAAAATTTAGAAAAAAAAATTTCGGAAATGCATTTCCAAAGCAGGGGTAAAGTGGGGTTTTCGCTGGGGGTGACCCCATAGGGAGGTGGATAAAGAAATTTTCAAAAGTAATGCTTACCGAATTATGGATTGGGTACTTTAGGACAATAACGGCAAATACGGCTGTCATGATATGTATATTGACCACATGCTTTACAAAGTCTCCCTCTTTTTTGTTGTTGTTCTCTTTTCCTCCTTTAAATCGTTTACCACTTCCCTTCGTCTTTAAAATTTGCCGTGGACGAATTTCTACTTCTTTAGGAATATTACATCCGATAAAGGACTCAACATCTTTATCTTTGGTTTATGTAGAACTACCTTCAAATTCAATTAGTTGTTTTTTCATGCTAATAGCCCCACTTATTACAACACTTAATTTTTCCTTACTTTGAGCTTCTATGGCAGACTCAAACCTCATCCAAAATTCAACCAGACCAATCTTAGAATTCAAAAAGATGCAATAAAAATAATTTTCACTCTCGGATATAGATGTTGTTCCCAATATCCCCCCCCCCCCCCCCAAAAAAATATCTTTAAAATACGTTAGGATCCACGTACTTCTAATATCATACAGATGTGAGAGCCAGTCATTCTTTTCCAAGTTAAACTTAATCATGATAGAATTCCACGATGTTTCAAATTCATGTGGCGTCTCTAAACTCCAAACACAAGACTTGAAACTATTAGTGAACTCATCATTGGCATTTATAGTAACACAAATCTTTTCAGATACTTTTTCATAATGTGCCACATGCAAAATCTATGAGAAGAAGAATCATAAGTATTTTCTATTGCAAGTTTCATGGCGGGATCCTGATCTGTTATTATAAGATCTGGTTTATGTCCTCCCATCACTTCTAAAAACTTTTCAAACAACCAAATGAATGAATCGCTTTTCTCATTTGCTAGAAAGGCGGCTCCAAAAGAAACACATTGTCTATGGTGGTTCAATATGATAAATGGTGCAAAAATTATAGAATATTTGTTTGTTTCATATGTAGTGTCAAAAGAAATCACATCTCCAAATAAAGAGTAATTTTTTCTGCAAATACCATCTACCCAAAAAATATGTTTTAATCGACCTTCAATATCTACCTCATATGCATAATAAAATGAATGTTTTGCTTCTTGTTTCCTCTTAAAATTATCAACAAACACACACGTCAGAATCTTTACTCAATGTTTTTATATCTCTCAAGCAATTTTTAAGATCCTTTTGTGTGCACCCAACATTTTCGTAACCTCCAAACTGTTCTTTTAATAAGTGATATGTTTTTTATGGTCCAACATTTGCTCGACTATTAGAATATAATACATTCCTATGAACATAGTTAAGTTTTCTTGCTGATCTAAGAAATTGTCTCTTCCTTGGCGTGGAAAGTTCATGTCTTTCATGGAATCAAGCAAGCTCGTATTTTCCTTACTTTGATAGTTTGAAAGCAGCTTTAGCATTACATCCTTCTCTTGTAAGACTCCTTCTTCAAACTTTAATAGTGGACTCATTTTCTTTTTCAATTTTCTCTTTTATTGGTTTGTAACCTTCTTTTGAGCGGACAAAATACTTCAAACGCTTCATTCCTTCTTTATTTTTACTTTCGGATGAGAAACACACGCTAAATCCAACAGTATGTACATATCTTTTATAAAAATGTTCAGCATCATCTAATGTATCGAATAACTGTCCTATCTTAAAGTTGGATTCTTCTTCACAGTTTGGCACCCATTCATTTATCTTTTAAAAAGTAAAATAAATTATAAAAAAAAACTTTGAACAAAATCACATTTAAATAAACAAAAAAAAACCATAATTTATAATTAATTTAAAATGAGATTATCTTCTAAGTTATGAAGTCCATATCCACCGTCATGATTATCACTCATGCTCGAAAAAAGAGAAATAAGTATGAATATTAATATTTAATATTTTAAATATTAAAACATATAAATATTATTATTAACATATAATATTTTAAATATCATCTCGTTAAGTGTAAAAATATTATCGAAATTATAAATGATGCAAGAAAAATTTATATCAATTATGCAGTGATCAATTTAAATTATTTTCATTACAAACCAAAAACAATTTTCAATATAGAGACATGTGAAATTTATTATAATAACTATTAAATATAATTTACTATATTAAATATAAAATAATATATCTCACTGTTTTTATATGATAATATGACTAAACTTTTCTTACCTGAAACTATTGTTGGAGATAGTAACAAAATTAAGAGATGATGGATAGTAGGTACCTTATGCAACTTCTATGAAAAATATCGAAAACAGTAATTAAGAATAGGGTTGGCGCTAGCTGGGCAAGGATTTTATATGGGTAGCAATTCTACTAATAATAATAAGGCAAGGGGTTTTATATTGGTAGTAGTTCTAATAAAAATAAAAGTAATTGGTCTGATTTGTTAACATTAAAAACAAAGATTTCACGTGCCATTTTTATTTAAAAAGAAATCTAATCCGCTAATATAAATTAAATAGATTTAACGTTCTAATTACTTGTTTCCGTTTCTCATAATATCAAAATGTTCTCTTTTGGGTCATATATATATATATATATATATATATATATATATATATATATATATAAAAGTTATGCTATCTTTTTTATACACCGTATCTTACCCCCAGGGCCGGTCCTACGAATTTGGGTGCCTTGGGCGAATCAAAAGAGTGATGCCCCTATAATTTTTTTAACGATAAATGCACAAGAATAAAAGAAATAATTGGATAAAAAACACATTTTCATTTAACATTATGCAAAAAGAATACAAGTATGGATCTTTGAATCAATATTTATACTACATCAAAACATAAATCACTATAAAGATACTTATTCTTCTTCTTCTCTATATTTTTTCAAATACTTAGATCAAACTTTTTACTAGTTTTATAGCCACATCAATACACATGTCTTTTTTTTTGTTGCAAACTTTTGTTAACTTCATTAACAACAGTTAACAATTCAAACCAAATAATCATAGCAACTAAAAATTCAAAGTTTTCAATTTCATGAGTTGCTAAAGATTAGTCTTCACTTTTAATTTTGGGATCATATCTTGTTTAGCTAGTTGAAGTAGTGCTTCTCTTACATATTATATTACATGTTATCAGCGGAATGAAAATACAAAAGAACAAGAAGGGGTAGGTCGCAGGGTTTCTAATTTGTCCCAAAGAATCTTTAAATCCGTAAAGTATGTGGATAAGGATATATCGCCTTGTTGTATGTAATGAATATCACGAAGAAGATCTGAAACGCGAAAGTGATTACCTTTGGTGAATCTTTCGCGAAGATCTTCCCAAAGATCATAGGCAGAGTTGAAGCAGATGGTGCTCTGCGCGATGTGCGAAGACAAGGTGCGATTGATCCATGAAATCACCATGCTATTGGCGCGTTCCCATAGTTCAAAGTTGGCATCGGATGCTGAGGGTTTTGGAAGGGAGCCATTGATGAAGGAGACCTTGTTCTTGGATGTAAGAGCTCGCTTCATCGATTTGCTCCAATTGTGGTAGTTATTGTCATCAAGAGGTGGTGCGACGATGATGGCTCCAGGGTTTTCGCCATGGTGAAGATAGTATGGATTGCGTGGGTTCATGGTGGGATCTTGGATTGGATTTGTGTTGTGTATGGATTCGAAATCGCTGCTGTCAGAAGCCATGGAAGAGAGAAAGATGCAGGGATGAAGATGCAGGTATGAATGAGGGAAAACAAAAAAGATATGGAGGAGATTGATAGGTATAGTCTTTTGATACCATATTACATGTTATCGGCGGAATGAAAATACAAAGCCATGGAGAAGAAACAGAAATGCATTAGCGGGAAAAGAAGAATATCTGAATTACATTGGTTTGACCTAGTTATAAGATAATATATACAGGCCTATATGTGGGCCTTGCCCGGTACCAATCTAAATGGGCCTTGAGGAAAGAAATGTATGCTAATATCTGAAGTTTGAGATTTAATTGTATACACACTATTCACATGACTTTCTCAACATGTTTGTGACAATGGTTTAACAGTTAAACTTTTCACATTGTCTCTAAGAATTTTTCAACGTTTTTTCAAATGAGAAAATACATTATAAATACGTTGTAACACTCCAAAAAAAAACTTTAGTACAATAATTTGCAATATCACAAAGTGTCAAGTTGAGGCTATGACAATCACATGCTGTGTATAATGCTCTAAGGTTAACATCTAATAATTTTCTTTGTACACCCTGATATTTACTTTCATGTTTGATTCATTATCATATCCTTGTCCTCTCACATTATTAGTATCTAGACCAAGAGTTTCTAATACATTTTGTAATTCTTCAAACAATCCTTTCCCTGTTGTGTCATAGACTTTAAAAAATTGTTCAAAAAAACTCTTCAATTTTTATTGGACTTGTAGAAACATTCACACAACGTATAATGAGAGTCATTTGTTCTTGATGACTTACATCAGGAGTACAATCAAAAATCACAAAAAAATATTTTGCTTCTTTGATTTTTTCGACTATTGCACTTTTGACTTCATCACCTAACATGTTAATCAATTCACTTTTGACTATTACATTCTTTTATTATTTTTGATGTTGTAGTGCTTCTATAATTTTGTTAGCCAATATTTTCCAAATTTTTTTTCTAGCAAGTATTTTTATAATAGAAAATTCTCTTTTAATACATATAGGGGTTAAAAAAACTTTTTTTGGTGCCCCTAAAATTATGGGACCCTGGGCTCCTGCCCTGCGAGCCCGTGCTCAGGACCACCCCTGCTTACCCCATCAATATTTACGAAGAAAAATACTATTGCACAAATATCAAGACAGGAAAAATTATTTAAAATGAAGAATTTGTGCATTATGTGTATAGTTATATAGTGTTGATGTACAAAGGAGATGTAAACATATCATTTCCCATATATATATATATATATATATATATATATATATATATATATATATATATATATATATATATATATATATATATATATATATATATATATATATATATATATATATATATATATATATATATATATATGGCAAAAACATGCTGCCGAAACCTAATGCCGCAGCCAACCGTAAACCTGCTAGGGGTGTTCAAATATATGGTTAACTGCTTTGTATACTGGAATTGAATTGCATTGCACCATAAAAAAACTGAACCACTTAAATAGTTAATGAACTGAACCATTTAATTTAAACAATTCAAATTCAGTTTAAAAGTAGTTCAGAACCAGTTTCTTTTTATAAATTGGTTTAAATATATAAATTAAATTTTCATAAAATAATAAAAAAAACTCTAAAAAATTAAAAATACTAATTTAAAAAAAAATACAAAAATATTTTTCGCAGAAAGCAAAAATAAAATTTTTTAGAAAAAGTATATTCTAAAAATATTACTTTTTAATATAAAATTTTAAATTTCATATGAAATTAAAAAAATTAATTTTAAAAGAGTTCAAAATAAAAACTTGATTTAAACTATTCTAAACGCTTTTAATCAAAACCTTATTTTCAAAATTTCAACAAAAATCATAAAAATAAATAAATAGAATTTTTCAATCTTTTTTAGTTAATTTATAAATCCAGTATATATATATATATATATATATATATATATATATATATATATATATATATATATATATATATATATATATATATATATATATATATATATATATATATATATATATATATATATAAAATCAAATTTTAAAAATGTCATTTTAAAATAAATCAGTTTTAAAAACACAATTGGTTCTAAAATCATTTGATATAATAAACCAGTTTATAAAAGTAAATTGGTTCAGAACTGGTTATAAGTTTCTAAAATCATTATTGTGGTTCTGTGCGGTTCAGTTCATGAACCATGAACACCCCTAAAACCTGCCACAGCCAAACAAAAAGCTATAATGCATTTACTTTTCATAACATAGGCGACTAAAATGAATCAAGCAACTTACGGATTAGGTGCCAGGCATCATAGATATAGCATTCACATAACAATGTACACCAAGTTTCAATTCAAAACTTAAATAAGAAGGTGGAGACAAATCCAGTTGAGTATTCGCTTTTAAATATATAATTTCATCGGAAAATAGAGTTAAACGTCAAAATTCAATAGCCCCAATTTATCCAATGATATCATTGAAAAATGGTATACATTTTAATATTGCAGTTGTTATTATATCACAAGACAAAATCTCCAAAACAATATAAAAATGTTGATTTTTAATGATGAGAGGGATTGAAATTTCAATGCCCTGATTAATAAAATCTCGATATTCGAAAATCTTTTAGCGGTAATTCTTTCGATAGTTATTAAATGGGATTGGGGAAATTAGAAAGCTCCAACTAAATCAATAATTATTGAGACATTGGCAATATCAAGTAGTTTTTTTTAATAAGCAATTGATTATAAGATATCACACTAGGGGTGCAACCCTTACAACGAAAAAACACTAGAGAGTTATGTTACAAAGTAATGGCAATTTATACCAATCATAAAAGTTTATCCTACTAAGAAGTTCCTTGTTGCTAGCCCACCTCCATGAGAAAAACATGATATTTGATATCACCTCGTCGAAGCTAAAGGCACCGCCGTCAAAGATCATTGTATTTCTCATATTCCACGTACACCAAATTAAGGCTATCCAAATCGAATTTAGAGTAACTTTAATGTTGGTGTTTTTCACCTTTTCTTGGATGCTCCCAAAATTCTTGAACTCCTCTAAGGTAAGCTTCAATTCGTTCCCCAACCACCTATGAATTCTACTCCACACCTCTTTTGTAGCATGGCAATGGAAAAAAAGATGTTCCAAAGTTTCCAGATTGTTTGAACAAAAAAGGCAATCAATGGAAGAGAGATTAGGCACACCTCTATTGGCTAATTGATCTTTTAGAGGTAACCTATTGATGAAGAATCTCCACGCAAAAATCTTTATCTTTTCCGGTATTTTAGTCTTCCAAATGACATCTAACAACTTGGTAGTTGAAGTTGGCCAAGCTAACTCCTTTGCGCTTGAGACCAAGTGCGAGACACTAGACACCGTGAAAGATCCGTTTGAAGTTAGCTTCCAATGATAATCATCCAAAGCCAAAATGTCCGGCTCCATCCGTTGGAGAATCAACCCCAAGTCCCTAAGTTCATCTCCTATATTCGAGGCCGAAGCGGAAGTGGAGTAGGTAGAAGCAATCGGAACCGACGGATTTAGCGCATCCGTATCAAAAATATCTTCTAACTTCCACGTGAATTCACCTTGGTTAAAGGAGAAGAGATCACTCACTGTGCAAAGATTGTTGGTTGTTCTAGCAAACAAAAGTGGGAAGGTGACGCGAATCGGATGATCATCCACCCAACAATTATGCCAAAAGAGAATGTTTCTTCCTTGCTTGAAATCACATTTAACCCATTCATTAAATCCTTGTCCCCATTTGTCCTCTTTGAAATCATTAAGGACTATGTCTCTCCACCAACGGGAATCGTCTCCGGATAAAAGATCCTTACTAGAAGCCAACACTTTAGTTTTGGGGTCTTGATATCTCAAAAGTAAAAATCTACTTCAAATAGCCTTATCTTCCTTTAAGATTCTCCACTTCCATTTAAGAAGTAAAGCTTTGTTCATTTCTCCCACATCTCTAATACCTAACCCTCCTTTCTCTTTAATTAGGCTTACACACATTCTCCCACTTCACTCAATGTATACATCTCGATTTAGTATTCCCACACCACAAAAAGTTGCTAAGAAGACTTCTTATATCTTGAATAATTTTGCTTGGAGCTTTGTAGAACGAAAGAGTAAAAATGGGAATGGCATTAAGAACGGAACCAATAAGAGTCACCCTCCCACCGATGGAGATGTTCCTACCTTTCCATTTAGAGAGTCTTGATTTTAAGTTGTCAATCACCTCTTGCCACACCTTCTTCTTATTTGCGCCTTCATCCACCCAAATTCCAAGAAATTTAAACGGGAAGCAACCTTTTTTGCACGCAAGGAAAGTAGTCGCCGAGTTTAAAAACCAATCTCCAATGTGCGTTCCATACAAGTTGCTTTTATGGAAGTTGATTTTCAAACCGGATACCAATTCAAAGCCTCTCAACAACACTTTTAGACTCCAAAGATTATCGTAAGTGGGCTCTCCTAGAATGATGGTGTCGTCCGCAAATTGGAGAATGTCCACATAGTCGTTAGCCCCGTACTTGAAAGGTTTGAAGTCACCTACCTCCACGGAGTTTTTGGTTAAAGCAGTCAATCCTTCCATTGCAAGAACAAACAAGAAAGGAGACATGGGGTCTCCTTGTCGCAAACCTCTTTGAACCTTGAATTCTCTAGTTGCACTTCCATTTACCAACACGGACATGTAATTGGTAAAGATACTAGCTTCCATCCATTTCATCCATCTTTTACCAAACCCCATTTTCACCAATATCCACCTTAAATAATTCCAAGAAATTGAGTCGTAAGCCTTTTCGAAATCCACTTTAAGTAATAAACACCCCCTCTTCTTCCTCTTTGCCCAATCAAGAATTTCATTAACCAATAGGACCCCATCCATCATACTTCTTCCCGGAATGAAAGCGGTTTGGTTGAAAGAGACCAACTTATCCACTACACTTCTCATCCTAGCCGCTAGCATTTTTGCTATGATCTTATAAATACTCCCCACTAGACAAATGGGCCGATATTCAAACAAGTCTTGCGGATTCTTCTTCTTAGGAATTAGAGCAAGGAAAGAAGATGTGATGGATTTAACAAGGGTACCTTTATGATAGAAGTCATTGCAACACTTCATAAAATCCTCTTTTATGATGGACCAATTCCTTTTATAGAACTCCAAAGAGAAGCCATCCGGCCCCGGACTCTTGTTGCCATCACAAGAATAAATAGTTTCCTTCACTTCATCTTCTTCAAAAGGTTTCTCTAAGCCCGATGAATCTTCAAAAGACAAAGAGTTAAAATTGATCCCTCTAAGCTCCGGTCTTGAAAGACAATCTTCTTTAAAGAACTTCTCAAAGTGCTTGAAGGTGAACTCTTTAACTTCTTCAACCCCTTCTAATCTTCCCTCCGGTGAGTCAATAGAGCAAATGGCATTCCTTCTTCTTCTATCTTTAAGCGAATTGTGAAAGTAACGAGTGTTGTCATCACCTTCGGATAGCCAAAGTTGTCTTGACTTTAAGCGGAGTATGCCTTCTCTCTTATTAATGTTATCCCAAAAATCCTCCGCCACTTTAAGTCTTTTTGCTACCACATCATCCGGAACGTTACCTGCAAAATGAACAAACAAGTTATCTAAAGCGTGCATCTCTCTCCCATCACTATTGATTTTGAGATCAATCCACCCATAGACGCTCTTGTTCCACCAAGCTAACCGGTTTTTAAGAGTTTTCAACTTTTCGACCAAGCAATAGTCACCTCTTCCTCCAACCACTAACTTCTTCCATTCCTCCTTCACAAAGATATCAAACTCTTCATGTTTGAACCACATATTATTGAACTTGAAAGGTTTAGGGCCCCAATTCTTCCTATTATCTTTCAACCAAATAGGAGCATGATCGGACACATCTCTCTCGCCTATGTATTGACCCTCCACCTTCCAATCTTCCACAAAGCAATCCGATAGAAGAAATCTGTCAATCCTACTCATAGACTTGCCATTACTTTTAAACCAAGTAAACTTGCCTCCTATTGTAGGAAGATCCTCCAACTCCATTTCCTCTATGAAATCTTTGAAAAGCATTATCTCCCTCCTATAGCTATGACTTGAAGATCCTATTCTCTCTTCTAAAGAAGTGATAGAATTAAAGTCTCCACCTATGCACCACGAGCCTTTAACATTATTGTTTTTGAACTCACATATCCTCTCCCATGATCTCTTCCTCGTGTTGAATTCACAAGAAGCATAAACATTCACGAAGTAAATGAGTTTACCTTCCTTCTCCACACAAAGGCCTAAGAAGCCCTCTCCACGAAAACTAAAAATAAGGTTGAAGAAATCCTTTTTCCACATTGTTAGGATGCCTCCCGACGCCCCATTAGCATCCAAACAAGACCACTCCACTTGATTGTCACCCCACAATTCTTTCACAACATTACACTTTATACCACTTAGCTTTGTCTCTTGTATAAAACAAATATCGGCATCTCCTTAGTTACAAATGGTTATAGAGGCCAAAATCAAAATTGACGAGTAGGTTTCTAAGTATATGTTAAGAAGAACATATCCCTGAAAACCTACTCAGTAATTTCGATTCCTATAATCCTTTAGGACTACTCAATATAGACGATCATTATCCATCTAGTTGTATGTCAAAGTTTTTTCCCAGTCTATTTATTTACTATCAAAAGAACTCCACCCAAAAGATTCCAAATAATGATTTTATAAACCAAGACATAAAATTTCAATCATTGGCATATTCTTCCCATTAAAAACCAACAACTTTAGATTGGTTTGGAGATTTTGTTTTGTGATCATAACAAATGTAATATCAATGATTGTACCATTATATTTTTCAACGACATTATAGGATTTATTGGCACTATTGGATTTCGTCCTCTAATAATGTATTTTTTTATGGAAATAGTTCGGTGATTTCTTTAGTTATAGATGTTGCTTCCTTTACTCGTGGCTTTTTATTTCATTTCATGCTTCGATATAAATCCTTAATATCTTTGTAATCAACTTAAAGGTTGTTGATAAAGTTATTTGTTTCATGTTTTTACAAATAGTTTGTTATATTATAATAAAATAAAAATGAAAAACAATCTTTATTAATTTGTATGAATCAAACTTCTTAAAGGAAAGTATTTTAATGTCTTATGTGGAGAGAGATGGCCTATGAAGGATCTTTATTCTTTCAATTTTACAAACTTCTGGAATGCTTAGATTAATAAGTTAAGAAACGAAGGAGTATAGAGTAAGTAGAGAAAACAAAATACTTAATAGAAAAAAAAGGGAGAGATTTAAAATTGCAAGATAGAAAACAAATAGAATGAATTCATAAATAAAATGTACATAGATAACAAGATAAATAACCTTTCCTGCCGTGGAAAATAAACACCTCTTGGACCATACCATCCTTGTTGACAAAAACCTATGGAAAGAAGAAATAAAGTTTATACAACAGTGTACCTTCTTAGTAGAGAGAAACATTAGTACAAAAATGTTAATTTACACCCGTTTTTTTATTAAATTTACACCTATTATTTTTAATAAAAATCGGGTGTACATCCACAGGGTGAGAAATGTCTAATGCATTTACACCCGTTTTATTTTAACAAAATTTGGGTGTAATTGAGCGTAATACGTTTTTAATTACACCATATTTTAATAAAAATCGGGTGTAATTACGTTTTTAATTACACCCTATTTTAATAAAAATCGGGTGTAATTGAGCGTAATTACGTTTTTAATTACACCCTATTTTAATAAAAATCGGGTGTAATTGGGCATAATTACGTTTTTAATTACACCCTGTTTTAGGAAAAATTTAATTACACTCTGTTTTAGGAAAAATCAGGTGTAATTGGACGTAATTACGTTTTAATTACACCCTGTTTTAATAAAAATCGAGTGTAATTGGGCGTAATTACGTTTTAATTACACCCTGTTTTAATAAAAATCGGGTGTAATTGGGCGTAATTACGTTTTAATTACACCCTGTTTCAATTAAAATCGGGTGTAGATACCGTCTTAATTACACCCTATTTTAATAAAAATCGGGTATAAATACGCCATTTATGAATGAACAATTATATTATATTTAAATCTATTTACACCCTATTTCATATACACTATTTAGTTATATTTCATTTTCAGTCATAATATTGCAAATACTATAACATCATACACATAAAAATCATATTTTAACTAAGTCAAAATATTTTTAATATTAACCAAAAAGTATACAAAATCATGTGCATTTATAATATTTCAAGTACTATAAAATCATACACATAAAAATTATATTTTAACCAAGTCATAACACTTTCTTCATATATAATTTTACGCCATGCTTGACGGTTAGCTTCGGTGTTCTCTAGTCCAATTGAATCCAACCGCTTTCCACATGTAGCATTGGATTCATTCATGGCCAAAATACCACGCCCTGGAGAAGCAATTGCTTTCCACAATTCGATCCGGAGGAAAACCTTCTACATTCGTGTACACCGACTTCATCTTCTCAAGCAAAGTCTACAAAATTATTCATTATATAGAAATTCAGAGCCACACAACAAACCTCTAATTTCTTAAAAACTACGAGGTTAAAAAATGTTTTACCGTTTTGCCAGCCTTGTCAATCCCTAAAATGAGTACATGAAGCTCTAACTTGTGGAACATGTACTGCCAAAGTCCATAAAATAATGAAAACATCCATTGTTGAGAATGTTATCACAAAAAGTGGCAAGAAGTTCTGCACTAGAGTTTCCATCAACACCTTTGTTGCAAAAGACCTCAAAAGCCTCTTTAAGAGCCTATATGATCAAATCTTTCAGATTTACATGCACATCAATCAAACATAACTGTAAAAAAAAAACATTCTCAAGACAAAACCTTGTGGAAAAGGGTGTGATTCTGGAAACAAGAGTTCACATATGCCAGGTACTTGTCATGCAACTCAATCACCTGGTACTGCGTACTAACAATATCCTTTTTATCTGCCTGTAGACATTATCAATTAAACATTTGAAGGAAAACATGAGAACATAGCCTGAACATCCTTGACAAGTCTTCACACTAAACGTTTGAAGGAAAACATTTGAAGGAAATAGCCTGAACATCCTTGACAAGTCTTCACACTAAACATTTGAAGGAAAACATGAGAACATTCCATTCATATTTAAAATTTATCTTATACAAGACAACTAACAAGTAAAAAGAATTCCATGCATACAATCAAAAGCATACAGAAAGGGCACAGAAAGTTATGAACCTTTGCTCTTTGCTTGACCTTCATTTCTTGTCATACTTTGCTTTTAACTACATTATGCACACATGTATGATCAATGTAGTAGCCAAATTGTTAGTTATTTTATTCCATTCACTCACTAAAAACTGCCATATTCTCATGCAGTTTCATATTGATGTGAATGGGGTTCAGTTGAGTTCTCCGTGGATATTGGCCATAAGTGAGAGTATATCTACGTGGATATTGGCCATAAGTGAGAGTATATCTACGTGGATATTGGCCATAAGTGAGAGTGTATCTTAAACTTATCTAGTTTCAGTCTTCCACTAGTTATTTGAAATAATTTAATTAAAAACACAATTATATATATTTGACTAAATAGAATTTTCATTCCTTAGGCAACTAAATAGTTTAATCATGTAATATTGTTTTCACTAACATATTAAATATTTCAACTATAGTAATTACTGTTTTGGTGATGAATTGTTAGGTGTATTGTATGAATGAATTGTTAGGTGAATGATGAAAGTTGTTTTGGTGCTAATTCAGTGACTCATTTGATTTTGTTAGGTGAATAATGAGCAAAGGGACATTATCTAGATGTTAATTTTTTAAAGTCAAATATAAATGATGGAAAAGAGTCAAATGTTACTTGTAGTTCTATCTTATCCATTATGTATTTGTTCTAACTATTTGTTCTAACTATTTTTTAAAGTCAAATAAATATTGAGTTTTATTTTTATATAAACACATGTCCATGAGTTGAAAATATCTAATTCTACCAATATAAGCCACAGGTCTAATTGAACTTATAAATAAGACAACGACTCCTGAGTGAATCAAAATTAAAGAAATACTACTTAGTGAAGTCTATAATATATTAATACTAATATATAAACAAACAAACCAGAGTTTCGAGGTAATAAACAAATCTTCACGTTTCATTACGCCATCATCAAACAGTTTCTTCGATATAGAACCAATCTGCAACACAAGAAATAAATGAATCATTTCCTTCACACATGAAATTGCATCAACATTGATGAAACACACAATAAATTACCTCTTTCTCATTGCCGTAGATTGGAGAGCCATCAATGTGACGGTAACCAGCCTGCAATCAAATATCAGTATATTTCATACTACTAGATTTCTAAAATATGCATATTAGAATAAAAAATGCAGTGAGAAACCTTGATAGCGGTAGCAACGGCTTGACCGACGAGGCCAGGATCGGCCTGCCAAGTTCCCAACCCGACGGTTCCAATGCCAGTTTGTGTAGATATCTTGTTGCCTGCAGATGTTAACATAAGTCTGAATATTTTCGTATAAACTATAAACTGTTTTCATATTTTCGTATAAACTATAAACCGTTTTCATAAGCTCAAAATAAACTCTAATAAGTCAATTAATTTAATTACCAAACACCACTATTGAAAATCCAATAACGAAAACTCTCTTCAACACATTTCCAACTGCATGTGTCAGTGGCGCAACACGTTCCAAAGTATTAGGAGCAAGCTGCAATCATAACATCAAAAAAGAAATGTGAAAATTTCATTACATGCGCATCAATTTAAGTGTGCAAAGAAGAAAAGTACTAAACATAGAAAAACTGTAACACTTTCAGGTAGCAGCAGCAACAGCATTAAATATAGTATTTGAAAAAAACAAAAAATCACCAAGGTCTGAAACAAAGTGTGGGCGCAAATGCAATATAGATCCATGAGAATAATAGCATAGTAGAAACAAAACAACAACTACATAACAAGTGCAGGTATATTATATATAGCAGAAGCTGACAAGTAAAAGTAAAGCAGGTAGGTATAGTATAGAGTGTAGGTATATATGAACAGAAACATATAATAATACATAGATTGAATAATGAATGAAGACCCACAAAAGGGCCCTGAGAAAAACAATATTGAATCACGGTTAAAAAAGGAAAAGAAAGGAAGAACATGAAGCAGAATCAGCTGCTTCCACAAGCCTATCCACAGGAACACTGAGTGCCTGAAAAACCAACAAAAAGCAATTTTTGCTTTCATATACCGCAAAAAGGAGAAACAAAAATTTATGGAAAAAATGAGGTGAGGAGGTTGATTTCAACTTATGCGAGTAACCATACTTTAGGAGACATAGAGAAAATGCAGGTTCATTTCAACTTAATTTGCTATTAGTACATACTGAGGCGCGATAAGGCTTTAACGTAAAATTTTAAGTCGAATCGTTAAAATACAAATTTACTTACAACTGCTGCATTAAAAATACGGGCTCCATCAATGTGAATCTTCAATCCATGCTTCTTAGCAACCTCTCCAACTCTATCAGTATATTCAACAGAGAGACATCTTCCACCCGAGGTGCATTGAGAAAGTTTATCAGCCATAATTCATCAACAAAAATTCATGTACAATTCTGAAAACACGAACTATTAAAGTGATAACAGAATAACAAAAATCGCTCACTTCGCATGAATGTTTTCCAAGCAAATAAGCCTAGTCGTCGGAAACATTAGCTCCCCCCTAGGATCTCTAATCGCAGACTCAATCAAATCAATGTCAATCGTTCCATCATCGTTATTTTTCAGCTGTCTCGAATGCACTCCTCCAATGGTCTAAATACCACCATTCTCATAAATATTGATATGACTAGTATCTCCCAGAATAATTTCACTTCACCTAACCTCACAATGAACAAGTACAGCGATAAGGTTACCCATAGTCCCTGATGGAACAAAAAGAGCAGCCTATTTTCCCATCATCTTCGCCATCTCTGTCTCTAAGAGTAAAGCCGTCGGATCATAACCAAGAACATCGTCATCAACTTCAGCACTTGCCATAGCAGCCCTCATTGACTCAGTCGGCTTCGTCACTGTATCCGATCGAAGATCCACTCTTCTAGCTACCATTTTCTCTAAAACTACATCAAACCAAACAGACCAAAAGTAAAAATCAATTACAATCACTATTCACACCTTCAGAACACCTTCACAAAATCAAACACATACCCGACGCTTGCCAGCTTCCAGATGCTCTTGCTTCCGAGACGAAGCAGAGTTGTTGGGCAGCACCTGAGCGGACTCCATTGAACAACAGCAAACGATCTAGAACAGAATTTCAAAATCTACAAAGTTCAAAATCTCACGAATCAACAACATCCACGTTGCAATGAATTTCAATCGAACAACCTCAAACCTAAAAATTCAAATAGAATTTCCCATTATCGATGAAAATTTGGGAACGAAAACGAAGATTTGATTTTATTTTAAACAAAAAAAATGAAAAATGAAAATTGATATGTTAATTCTCTCTTCTTCATCGTTTTGAATACTGATTGAGTGTGCAATGGTTTTAGATGCTTCCTCCATTTTTGTGTGCTAGATTGTTGCTGAAAAATGGGTTTGGTGAAATGCATGCGATGGGTTTGGTGAAAGAGTTTTAGTATATTTTATTCATCTAATCTAATAAATTTAAACCCATTAATATTCCCTTATTAATTTGATAATATTTATAATATTCACTTAACTAATTATTAAGAATAATATTTTGAGTTATAAAAATAAATATTTTTTTTAAGTCTATTTAAATTTACACCCGATTTTTAATTTAACGGGAGTAATTGAGATTTAAATATAATAATATTTTTAATTTACACCCGTTTTTAAAAAATAGGGTGTATATTTTCATATGAACAATCATAAACTTACACTTTATTTACAAAAGTGTCACTGTGTTTCTTATTTACACCCGTTTTTAGTATATTGGGTGTAAATTTTAAAATTATATTGTTCATTTTGCACTAGTGAAATAAAGTTTATAGAAATGATTCATTTAACACATTGATCAAGATTCCATCACCATACACTTACCTACCTACGCATCAGACAAACGTGTGTGGTTCAAGTTGTGGCTCAGTTTCAGAGATATGGAATAGTTGCTATTTATAATGTTGCTATATTTCTTATTTTTTCACAATTTCTAACCGTTCCATTAATCCAGCTATAGCTACGGACCTAATTCTTGACTTATAATTGTTGAATTTTTCAATCAATTCCTTCCGTTTTTAACTACTCCCCGCTTACAAATTATTCCACCATTTCAATTGGAAAAATTTCATAAAGTAATTAATAAATAATTTACATGTAATATTTATGATTTTTTTCAATTGAAGTAAATGAGTAATTAAATATAAAAAGTAATAAAATATAATATACCAGGTACTTTACATGTCTTAGTTAAGGCTAAACCACTAATGATTATTTATAATTTTGAAATATACATTTTTAAACAATACTTTAAAAATGAAATATATATCTTAACTTTCTTTAATAGATATCAATAATAGATTTAGTAGGATAAGATGACAGAGATTGTACAAATTTTTTTTCAATAGGTAATGGTATTAATCACACAACAGAAGGATACAATCGAATGATTACCTCTTTATACACGATAGAGGTAAATGTTTCAAAAAAGAAAATTACAAGACACAGATGAAACATTAACTACTATAAACCACTTCCAAGAGGATAGCACAATAGAACTTACACACTCGTCAAAATTGATAATGCTTTCCCTAAACAAAATTGCATTCATCGTAATCCAAATATTCCAAATGACCACCATCCAAATAACACCAAGAGTTAATCTTTCGTCTAAACCTTAATTACGTCAAAAGAAAGAAAGGAAATTTCTTAACTCAAGGTTTGTCAACAGAATCAAATCACCAATCCAAGCTCAAACTTTCTTCCAAATGTTCAAAAAGAATGGGACACGAAACGAACATATGATTATAATCCCCATCCACTCAATATCATAAACCAAAATCCATCTCTTCTTCAATTATAGTCTCGTCGGGTTTCTATCCAAAACAAGTCTCCACACAAAAACTTTACTTTTGAAGGAGCCTCTAGATTCCACATGAAATTCAACCTTTTCAGCACCACATCTCCCACATCACAACCATCCCCTCTTTTCCTTATTATTGAAGCACAAGATTTGACCGAAAATACGTTGTATTCGTTAACGGCCCACACGAAGACATCCTGCACATCCAGAACCATTTCATATTGGGAAATCAATCATGTCAAGTACTGAACAAGAGGCATATCGTCTTCATCCTCATCACTAAACCAATCCTACACATCCCAAGTCCAAACATTATTCTCCCAACGATCACCATCCGCTACTAACATGAACGAAGATGATGCCTTAGCGTACATCTCGGGAAAAGCCTCTGATAACGCTTGCTCCCCGATCCACCTGCTGAACCAGAAAGAAGATTTTTCACCATTCTTAACCCTACACACAAAAAATATCAGAAGCAGAGAGGCCTCTAGAACCTGCACAATCATTAATCATCACTAAGTCACGCCACCAACAACTACCTAAGCAAATACATGCTCTAACTACACTTAATGAATATCTCTAGAATGTTTCTTGAGGTTTCGATGTCATTAAGAAAAAGAGAGTTGGTTATCTTGCTAAAAAAGACTTCTACTTAGTCTGAAGCCTTGATATCATACAAAATCAATCAAAGGTGAACTTGTACAAAAGCTTAAGCAGATTATTTTTATCCGGGTAGTCATTATTGTAGAAGTTTGATTCTATCATCAAGTTCAAATCTGTTGAATAAAGCGTTATAAAAGAAGGGTTCTTTAAGGATCTACATTATTGAGAGATGTCGATACGGTGTTCTGAAATCTTAGTGTGTGTCAATAAGTCTGAGTGAAAGAAGAACACCTAGAATCCAGTAAGATCAGATGGATCTGGTGAAACTTCTTTGATTGGTGGAAGAAGATGTGTTGATCACATGTTGCAACAAGACAATGTCTGACCTATATGTCAGACATCTCTCAGGATATGTTCCTGTATGATCAACAAAGGATAGTGATCAAACACGTGGCCGTATGAAGGGGGAGAAAAATAAGCTGGACTGTATAGTAGTTTCTCCATAGCCTCCCTTTGTTTACCTTGTCTCTTTTGTTTTTCTTTGTATGCTTGTAAGGAACCCATGGGTTGCTCATTAGTCACGGTCTTTAAATCCTTGTTTTCTTCAATGTTGGTAACAATGAAGTTAAAAATTGGATTTAAAGTGCGAAGTATTTTCTCCATGACTTTCACATCATCAATATCTTCACCATTTCTTTTAGTTGATTGAATACGGCAAATACTCGAGAAAAATAATCAGAAATCGACTCATACTCTTCCATAAACAATCGTTCAAAGTCACCTTAAGAGTTTGAAGACAGATCTTTTTTACCTGCTTGATTCCTTTATTGCAAGTTTGAAGCATGTCCCATGTTTCTTTGGCCGTCGTTGCGTTGGATGTCTTTTCAAATGTATATTTATCCGCCGATTGGTAAATTAGGAAGAGAGCTTTCTTGTCTCTCTTTCTTGACTCCTTCAACGTGTCTTTTACACTTTGGCTTAGCGAGGCTTCATCTTGCTCCTTGAAGCCTTTCTGAATGATATTCCACACATCTTGAGCTTGTAGTAACGCCTTCATCTTGATACTCCAATTATCATAGTTGTTCTTCGTGAGCATCGACATTTGGAAAGGGAAACCACCATTCGCCGTCTTTTGAGGATCTTGAAGCTCTGATACCACTTTGTTGGAAATAAGGCCTCTTGTGTTTAGGGAAAGTGTTTAAAATATTGGAGGCTTGAATAGAATCTTGATAGGTAGAAAAATTCTTAATGGAAGAGAGAACTTTGTATTTTTGCTTGATGTAAATGTGTGAGATTACATCTCTGATTATAGTACTCTAAGGAGATCTCTAGACATGCTAATTCTAGAGAGTTCACAATCCTAGAAATCTCAAGACTATTCTAGAAAATATTATAATAATAAGAAATATCTAGACACTTCAAATAGTATAAAATTCTCTAGAAACATTATTCCAAATAACTAAGTCCAAACAAACTAAGTCCAAAAAAAAAAAAAATATTAAAACACAAATCAAATTTATATTTCAACATCATCCCATCCCATCCGATATTCTCATTTAGTAGAAAAAGCTCTCAGCGGACTACGAGATTCAACCGCCACGGAGGTTGTCAAGCAGATGGGTTATTTTCTAATGCAAATAAATGAAACAATAATGTTATTAAATTTCTAGTGGTTCATGAGAAATACCTTGAGTACTTCAGCCATTCTATCATTAGATGTAAAGGGAACACCACGGTTGATGGCTATTTTCGCAAGAGCACTTGTTTCCCATAGTTTTACTATAGCTTTGCCGGACCTTGCAATTCTTTATTTCTTCCTGCCGTGATAAACATCATAACTAGTGGGATACCCTTGCGTTCACACGGGTACTTATGGTGGTCGTATCATAATTTTGTTTTTAAGATGTAAATAAGAAAAAGAAAATTATTTTACGAAAAAGAGTTTATTATTTTTAACTGAATGAAAAATTTTATAAATAAAAAAAATTATTTCACATTAATAATATATATTTCAATTTTTATCTTAAATTAAAAATAATTTTAAAACAAAACTATTAGTAACATAAATAATTAAAAAACCAATACATTTTTCACATGTTTGAATTCATATATTATTTTAAATATTTTTTTTTCAATTGTACAAAAAATGTAATAACCTGTAAGTTTGCACCAATTATGATTTGAAAAACCATATTTATATTTAGATCCTAACTATAGTTTTCCATATATACAAATTCTTAGATCAATCATATATTTTCTCATACATAAATAATTACATTTTTCTCGTGTTTGGATTCACATTATTTAAAACATGAGTAAAGCTATATGTACACAGAAGATGACATATACACCATATATTCATACTGTATTGCATACTTTTTCTTTTTATTTATTATTTTAATCAAAATTAAAATTTGTGCCAGTACAAAATAAAAATTAAAAGCTACGGTGTAGCATATAGTGTGATAATTGGAGTGTACATATAGCTTTCAATGAAATCAAGACTCCCCATTTATTGTTTTGATGAAGACAAAGTGAAAATCAAATGATCATGTAAAAAAGTATGAAAATAGCTTCAAGTGAATTTTATCTATTCAAATGATTCAAGACTTATCATATTGAAAGCTAGCATCAAAGAATTCAAGAATTACATTTTGAAAACTAACATTGATCTTGATTTATTGAGTTATAAGCATGCATTTATATTGATCAATTTATCGCTCTATTATTCTCGAAAATGTTACTTGCATGCATTGATCAGTTGTGTTCAAAATCACTTTCAAATATATTTTTTATCCTGTTTGAACCATGTTAATTCACATTTAAATATAATTTATTAATTAGGATAAATCAATAGATGTTGCATTAGGTTGGTTCAAATAATTAGACAAATTATCATACATAAAAATCTTTGATTCAAATGCATAAAATGAAAAATAAAATAAATAAAACTTTTTTTAAAATGCTGTCACCACTTGTTATGTCAAGTCTGGTTAACTGACTTAACAAAACCTGATGTTGTATGAAATTTGAATAATAATTTTAAATTCAAAATTGCTGCAAACTTATTAAGTCAGATATCCGTTTGAAATTCAAAATGTCCTGTACATTTTTAATAAAAACAAGAAGTATCTTTTTAACACCTTTTCATGCACTCTTCATGAAACCTTTTCATTTTAATTATTCTAAACTCTTGGTCTGAAATTGAGAATGTAGGGTATAAGAGAAATGTCATTTCCTTTCTAAGCCAAAGATTCTACACTTGCTAGTACAAAACATTATTTTCATTTATTTTCTTCCTTTTGTTTGACCTATGATAAAAATTTAGAGTTAAACTTATTCAAACTTTTGCAGTGTTTTGGAACAGCATGATAAGTTAAAAGATTCCATGAAGAGAAAATATCTCTACTCAGCAATTTGATTATCCCCTAGTCATGAATATCTGTAAGGGCATTGATGAAGCTGCTTTTGAAAGATGTCTTCAGTAGGATATATGGAGTTGTTGTTGCTTGGTAGGCAAACAACGAATGTACTATCAATGCATATAAGGATAATGTTTAAGACGCATTTAATGTTTATGAGTAACAGGTATATAATGTACATATTTATTATTGAAGGTTCTCTAATATTATTTTTAGAACTTATCTTTGTAGAACTAGAAAATATTATAAATTATCATGCATTAAGAGATGCACTGAGATAGTGATGTCCGTCAGCATAAAATTGAATTCGACCATGTTTCAACCTATGCCTGTTAGCTTAAAAAATTATGCTACAAAGTGCAAGAAATATATCGAAGTCTCACATCTACCACATTATCACTACTTCCTATGGAGGTCATGAAAGTTGTTCTATATCAGAAATCATTACAAAAAATATTTAAATATTATGATTATATCATTTTGTCATCATTTTGTGAATTATGCAGAATATGAAGTTGGTTCATAGAAGATTTGGATGCAATATCATTTTTTCAAATGGACTTGGAGATCCTTATTGTGGGGGGTTAACATGAAAATCCAAAAAATCAAACTCATCTTAATTATTATATCAAAATGTTTTAAAACTAACTATGTGACGTTTGTATACACTACGCCATAAAAGACCTACGAAAGTGCTTTTTATAGCCTTTAAAAGCGCTTAAAAGCGCTGTGAAAGCTGGCGCTGGCGTAGCTAACAAAAGCGCTTCTGAAAGCGCTCTGGTAGGCCCCCTATGTAACACCCATATATAAATACATGCATCAAATCATATAAGTATACATGAATCCAAGTGTTTGGTACTGAAATACCAATAAGTTCCTAGTCAACACATTATACATATTAATGCCCAAATACTAAAGTTCTACACAATGGCATAATACATACAAGATGTTCAAAATAAAATACTAAGAACTAGATCAAACAATGATCTCAAAAGAACTCCACAATGGAAGCTTCGCCATATCCAAAATAAGCACAAGGAATAAGGAAATCAAACTTCTTTCTCCTTACCCTTCGCGGAACCTGTAGTGCCTGAAATCAATATATAATGGGGTGAGATATAAAATCCCAGTGAGTTCCCTATCCTATGGATCCTCTCGGCTTTACAAGGTTCTAGCCTATAAGTCTCAAGTCATAAAGGAACTAGACCTTGAGTTCTCACACTATCATTATATGGAATCATACTTAGAGTTCAACAACTCAACGCAAGATTACTAATCGGAAACCAATACCAAGGCATCCCCATATTCCCGTCCCCTTCTACGTCTAGGAGGTGGCACGAGTCATGGATCCTTTGGAAAAATCTTGACATACGACATGGATTCGGACTCATGAGCCTTTCCCCATGAATCGTCACTTCACATGGCCCGTACACCATCACAAGTCTCTACCCGTAGGTTCCATTCGTACACAAAAGCGGGAATCAAACCTGCCAAGATTATTGTGCCTCTCTGCACGGAGAATGCCTGTTAGCATTCAAAGGAAAAATAAAGAAATAAAGAAATACAACGGTTCCGATTAATACATCAACAATGGTGATCGCTTCCGCAAACCACTAGGCCTGTTAGCCATTCCTCATAAGATTCCAACACGTATGTTCCATATAATGTCTCATCCTAGGTTTCTTTGTTAAGCTACATAACCTAACAATTCCTAGTTTCCTCACTTAACCTTTATTCACACAACAATGGAGTGATTCAAACCCCTCTGATATAATTATATAACAAAGGTTTACCAATCCACCTGCAATAGAACTCAAACAACAATTATAGAGTACACAAGCATCATACCAAAAGCATAACGTCCTTATGGTCCCAAACGAAAACCAACCCAAGTAATCAAGTAAATTCCCGACTCTCGATTAAGTAATTCTCCTTTGTTCCCAAAATCTACACTACTAGAAAGTACACACTCCTAGCCTACTACTGCTTCGAACGGCGGTTAAAACAGAGTTACGGTTCAAAAATTACGATTGAAACAATTTCCATTAAGCTAAGAAAATTTGGTTAAGAAAGCTTCAGTTCGCGCCGCGCAACAACTAGGTCGCGCCGCGAACCCTCTGGCAGAAGCAAACCCTCATAAATTCCAACAATGTTCGCGCCGCTAACTGATCTACGCGCCGCCAACCTCTGGCAGTGGCAAATCTCTAAAGATTTCCAAACTGTTCGCGCCGCGAACCCCAGTACGCGCCGCGTACTGAAGGCAGAAACAAAACCCCTAAAAACCTGCATAGTTCGCGCCGCGCAGCCCTGTTCGCGCCGCGAAGCGCGCGAGAACTCAGTTCTCAGTTCTGCTTCACACACAACTTCCATGGTTCAAAACCATCTAAAGCCATCTAAACCTGTCCCAGATCATTCTAAAGCATAGAAACCACTTACATATGATATATTCATGGATTGTAAACACTTATTCATAATCATAGATGAATTTGGTCCAAAACCTAGGTTTCCTCTATAAAAACCCTAAATCAAAACTTATGATTTCTCATCCACAATCAAAAGCTATAAGTTCTAACTAGAACCCACCTCGATTACAAGTCGTTGATGTCGAAGATGAGTTGATTCGGTGGAGAAACGACGAAGATCCAAGCTTTTTCCTCTTTCTCCTCTTGCTCTTCCTTCTCTCTACTTCTTCTCTCTATCTTTCTCTTTTTGATGTAGAATGAAGAAGAAAAGCAAAAGGAAAGGATATAAGAAAATATCTTTAAGTTAACACTACTAACTTAATGTCCAAAAGTATCTCTAACGTATCAATTGATAAAACGTCAGTGTCAGTTAATACATTAGAGCATTTAATTAATACGGGGTATTACATCCTCCCCCCCTTAAATAGAAATTCGTCCACGAATTTAAGAATTACCTGAAAAGGTGAGGGTAAGCATCCCGCATTTCCGACTCAAGTTCCCATGTAGCATCACCCGGATGTGTCACATCCCACTGAACCTTGACAAGAGGAATCTCCTTGTTTCGTAACACTTTAGTCTCTCTTCCCACGATACGGCTCGGTAAGGGTTCAAAAGTCAAATCTGATTCTATCTCAATTGCATCTGGTAACACCGGCTGGAGAGGATCGGGAATAAACTTCCTCAGTTGAGACACGTGAAAAACATCATGCATTTCGGATAGAGAAGGTGGTAAAGCTAAACGGTAAGCTACTTCACCAATCCTTTCTAGAATCTCATACGGTCCCACGTATCTCGGACTTAGTTTCCTCGACTTAAACGGTCCCTTCAATCTCAATCTCGGAGTAACCTTCAAGAATACATGATCACCTTCCATAAACTCCAAAGGCCTCCTACGGTTATCCGCATAGCTCTTCTGACGATCCTGTGCTTGCTTAACCTTCTCACGAATCATTCTTATCTTGTCCGTGGTTTCTTGAATGATTTCGGGTCCCAAAATTCTATCATCACCAACTTCTGACCAACACAACGGTGTTCTACATTTTCTCCCATACAATGCCTCATAAGGTGCCATACCGATACTCGCGTGATAACTGTTATTGTATGCAAATTCAATCAATGGTAAAAGCTCCCTCCAATTTCCTCTACTTTCAAGCACACAAGCTCTTAACATATCTTCCAAGGTTTGTATCGTTCGTTCCGTTTGACCATCCGTTTGAGGGTGGTTCGACGTGCTCAAACATAATTTAGATCCCATCGCTTGTTGAAAAGCTCTCCAAAACCTTGAAGTGAACTTTGGATCTCTATCCGACACAATACTAGAGGGTACACCGTGCAACTTCACAATCTCTGCGACAAATAACCGTGCAAGATGACTTGCCTTGTAAGTAGTCTTCACGGCTAAGAAATGGGCAGATTTCGTCAACCGATCTACAATCACCCAAATAGAATCATATCCACCTTGAGTACGAGGTAAACTAACCGCAAAATCCATTGAAATACTATCCCACTTCCATATTGGAATCTCTAGTGGTTGTAACAATCCACCTGGCCTTTGATGTTCAATCTTTACTTGTTGGCATACCGCACACTCCGATATGTACACCGCGACATCTCTTTTCATTCCGGACCACCAATAATCCCCTTTTAAATCTTGGTACATTTTTGAAGAACCCGGATGTATAGTGAAAGCACCCTTGTGAGCTTCATCCAAAATCCTTCTTTTCAATAACGCATCATCCGGAACACAAATCCTCTGATTAAACATAATCACCCCATCTGTAGCTCGAGTAAATCCTGGTTGAACCAACACCTCTTGTAACTTAGTATCAGACGCTTGTGCTTGTTGGATGTCGTTTCTCAAAATAGAATTAACATTCAAGTTTCCCATCAATACTCCATTTTGGGTCCAAACAAATTGAAGGTTGAGATCTCGAAATTTCTCCAATAATGCATACTCTAACATCATCAATTCGGCCCTCTTTAAGACCTTCCGACTCAAAGCATCCGCCACTTTATTTGCTTTGCCTGGATGATACTTCAAGTCAAAATCATAATCCTTTAAGTATTCCATCCACCGCCTCTGACGCATATTCAACTCCTTCTGGTCGAATAGGTACTTTAAACTCTTGTGGTTGCTGAACATTTCAAAATGAACTCCATACAAGTAATGACGCCACACCTTCAGGGTAAAAACAACCGCAGCCAATTCTAAATCATGAGTTGGATAATTCTCTTCGTGAACCTTTAACTGTCGAGATGTGTATGCTACCACCTGACCATCCTGCATCAATACCCATCCTAATCCTTTCTTGGAAGCATCGCAAAATACTTCATAGGACTTATTTGGGTCAGGAACGATTAAAACAGGAGCAGTCGTCAATCTTTCCTTCAAGCCCATGAAACTCTGTTCACACCCCGAATCCCAATCATAAGGACACTCCTTCTGAGTAAGTCTAGTCATTGGTAAAGCCAATTGAGAAAACCCTTTTATAAATCTTCTGTAGTAGCCGGCTAAGCCCAAGAAACTTCGGACTTCTGAGACATTGCTCGGTCTCTCCCAATTAATTACCGCTTCGATTTTTGTCGGGTCCACTGCCACACCTCCTTGAGATATAACATGACCAAGAAATCTTACCTCCGTCATCCAAAACTCACACTTGCTTAACTTAGCAAACAATTGATTTTCTTGCAATACCGACAGAACAATCCTCAGGTGTTCTTCGTGCTCTTGTGGAGTACGAGAATAAATAAGAATGTCATCGATATAGACTACCACAAATTGATCTAAGTAAGGCTGAAATAACCGATTCATATAATCCATGAAAACAGCTGGAGCATTCGTAACACCGAAAGGCATCACCAAGAATTCATAATGACCATAACGGGTTCTAAATGCAGTCTTTGGCACATCTGAGCTCTTCACACGGATTTGGTGATAACCTGACCGCAAATCAATCTTCGAGAACACACAGGTTCCTTTCAATTGATCTAACAAGTCGTTTATCCTAGGCAAAGGGTATTTGTTCTTGATGGTGGCCTTATTCAACCGACGGTAATCAATACATAGTCTCATCCCACCATCCTTCTTCTTTACTAACAACACTGGAGCTCCCCACGGTGAGACACTAGGTCGCACAAAATGGTTAGTCATCAGTTCCTCCAATTGCCCCTTCAATTCTCTTAATTCAAGTGGTGCCATCCGATACGGAGAAACGGATATAGGAGCCGTTCCCGGTATCAGGTCAATAGAGAATTCCACTTCCCTTTCCGGAGGAAGAGAAGTGACATCCTCGGGAAAAACATCAGGAAATTCTCTAACGACAGCAATTTGTGAAACCTCTAACTTGTCACCCGTCTCCTCATTGAGAACCAACAGAACAGACTTCTCTTTCTCAAACAAGAAATTTATCATACCTACCGTACCTTCTAGTATAGTAGTCAACACATCCTTCGGAGTAGCTTCTTCAGATGGAATAATGATTAACTTCTCTTCACACCCAATGAACACCGAATTAGCAGAAAGCCAATCCATTCCCAATACAACATCTACCTTCTTAAGTGGTAAGCAAACAAGATCGATCTGGAAATTCCTACCACCCACAGATAACACACAATTTTCACACACCAACGGTGTCTCTACCATCTCATCCATAGCAGTAGTAACCGCCATAGGAGGAAAATAAAGGAGTAGCTCGCAACCCAAGTCGCTTCATACATTGTAATGACACGAAAGAGTGTGTTGCTCCACAATCAAATAGAACAAAACAAGAATGCCCATTAATGAAACACGTACCCGCAATCAAAGAGTTATCACTCTTGGTCTTCTTAGCATCCAAGGTATAAACTCTACCAGTACCCCTTCCTTGAACTTGATTCCTATTCTGAGGACAATTCCTAGCCATATGCCCTTCTTGATGACAATGGAAACATTTCACCCCTTCGAAGGCACATCTTCCAAGGTGATTCTTACCACAACTACGACACACCGGAGGTGCACTAGACCGAGGACCTTGCACTTGCTTTCCTTTGAAAGCTTGTGGCCTAGGTCGAAATTGTTGGCTTGGCCTTCCTCTTTCATGTTGATTCTTCTTCTTTAAATCTTCCTCAGCTTGAACTTTCTTCAAACTAGTCTCAGCCACATAACATTGTCGCAACAACTCCGTATAAGTAGTGAACTCCCTCTGGGACACACTATGTGAGATATCAGCCCTTAAACCAAACAGAAACTGGTCCACCTTCCAACCCTCATCAGGAGCATACGCGGCCTGCCTAGAGTAAGCAGCCAAAATTTCAAACTTCTCAGCATAAGTAGCCACTGACATATTGTCCTTCCTTAACTGCTGGAACTCCAATTCCTTCTTAGTCCTCAGTGAACTAGGAAAGTATTTCTCCATAAAAGTGGTCTTGAATTCTCCCATTCCTTAGGTACTCCCTGAGTAGTCATCAAAGCAGAAGCACCCTTCCACCACCTCATAGCTGGACCTTTCAGCGAATGAGAAGCAAACACCACCTTGTTCTCTTCACTACAATGCACGATCTCAAAGATTCCTTCTACATTGGCCACCCACTCATGCGCCTTTATAGGATCTAATCCACCATGAAATTCCGGAGGATTCATGCGAATGAAATCCCTATAAGTCCCTCCTACCGCCTCGGCACAACCGTTGGAACATTATGACCGCCATTCATCTGTTGCATCATCTGCAGCATGAACTGATTCTGCTTCTGTTGCATCTGTTGCATGAACTGGGGCCATGGAACATTCGCACCACCATCCGGTGTATTCACTTGTGGAGGTCGTGTGGGGGGTCGACCACGAGTCCTGCGTTCGTCCGCCATGTTCCTGGAGGTTATCAAAATGGGATTAAGTTGATCAGGCTCAATACCATAGTCATAACACAACAAAACTCATGGGAACACAACACATCTTGGACAGAAAGAAACACTTATAATATCTCATGGCTAGGTCGAGGATACGACCTGCTCTGATACCAACTGTAACACCCATATATAAATACATGCATCAAATCATATAAGTATACATGAATCCAAGTGTTTGGTACTGAAATACCAATAAGTTCCTAGTCAACACATTATACATATTAATGCCCAAATACTAAAGTTCTACACAATGGCATAATACATACAAGATGTTCAAAATAAAATACTAAGAACTAGATCAAACAATGATCTCAAAAGAACTCCACAACGGAAGCTTCGCCATATCCAAAATAAGCACAAGGAATAAGGAAATCAAACTTCTTTCTCCTTACCCTTCGCGGAACCTGTAGTACCTGAAATCAATATATAATGGGGTGAGATATAAAATCCCAGTGAGTTCCCTATCCTATGGATCCTCTCGGCTTTACAAGGTTCTAGCCTATAAGTCTCAAGTCATAAAGGAACTAGACCTTGAGTTCTCACACTATCATTATATGGAATCATACTTAGAGTTCAACAACTCAACGCAAGATTACTAATCGGAAACCAATACCAAGGCATCCCCATATTCCCGTCCCCTTCTACGTCTAGGAGGTGGCACGAGTCATGGATCCTTTGGAAAAATCTTGACATACGACATGGATTCGGACTCATGAGCCTTTCCCCATGAATCGTCACTTCACATGGCCCGTACACCATCACAAGTCTCTACCCGTAGGTTCCATTCGTACACAAAAGCGGGAATCAAACCTGCCAAGATTATTGTGCCTCTCTGCACGGAGAATGCCTGTTAGCATTCAAAGAAAAAATAAAGAAATAAAGAAATACAACGGTTCCGATTAATACATCAACAATGGTGATCGCTTCTGCAAACCACTAGGCCTGTTAGCCTTTCCTCATAAGATTCCAACACGTATGTTCCATATAATGTCTCATCCTAGGTTTCTTTGTTAAGCTACATAACCTAACAATTCCTAGTTTCCTCACTTAACCTTTATTCACACAACAACGGAGTGATTCAAACCCCTCTGATATAATTATATAACAAAGGTTTACCAATCCACCTGCAATAGAACTCAAACAACAATTATAGAGTACACAAGCATCATACCAAAAGCATAACGTCCTTATGGTCCCAAACGAAAACCAACCCAAGTAATCAAGTAAATTTCCGACTCTCGATTAAGTAATTCTCCTTTGTTCCCAAAATCTACACTACTAGAAAGTACACACTCCTAGCCTACTACTGCTTCGAACGACGGTTAAAACAGAGTTACGGTTCAAAAATTACGATTGAAACAATTTCCATTAAGCTAAGAAAATTTGGTTAAGAAAGCTTCAGTTCGCGCCGCGCAACAACTAGGTCGCGCCGCGAACCCTCTGGCAGAAGCAAACCCTCATAAATTCCAACAATGTTCGCGCCGCTAACTGATCTACGCGCCGCCAACCTCTGGCAGTGGCAAATCTCTAAAGATTTCCAAACTGTTCGCGCCGCGAACCCCAGTACGCGCCGCGTACTGAAGGCAGAAACAAAACCCCTAAAAACCTGCATAGTTCGCGCCGCGCAGCCCCGTTCGCGCCGCGAAGCGCGCGAGAACTCAGTTCTCAGTTCTGCTTCACACACAACTTCCATGGTTCAAAACCATCTAAAGCCATCTAAACCTGTCCCAGATCATTCTAAAGCATAGAAACCACTTACATATGATATATTCATGGATTGTAAACACTTATTCATAATCATAGATGAATTTGGTCCAAAACCTAGGTTTCCTCTATAAAAACCCTAAATCAAAACTTATGATTTCTCATCCACAATCAAAAGCTATAAGTTCTAACTAGAACCCACCTCGATTACAAGTCGTTGATGTCGAAGATGAGTTGATTCGGTGGAGAAACGATGAAGATCCAAGCTTTTTCCTCTTTCTCCTCTTGCTCTTCCTTCTCTCTACTTCTTCTCTCTATCTTTCTCTTTTTGATGTAGAATGAAGAAGAAAAGCAAAAGGAAAGGATATAAGAAAATATCTTTAAGTTAACACTACTAACTTAATGTCCAAAAGTATCTCTAACGTATCAATTGATAAAACCTCAGTGTCAGTTAATACATTAGAGCATTTAATTAATATGGGGTATTACACCCTATAAGAGCGCTTTTCTGGAAAAAGCGCTCTTGTAGGCCCCCCATTAAGAGCGCTTTTCTGGAAAAAGCGCTCTGGTAGGCCCCCCTTTAAGTGCGCTTTTTCCAGAAAAGCGTTGTGATAGGCCCCCCTGTGAGAGTAAAAAATTTAAAAAAAAAAGCAACATACTAAAGCTTTTGTAAAAGCGCTCTTATAGGGTGGGCTTTAAGAGCGCTTTTCCTGGAAAAAGCGCTCTTAAAGCCCACCCTATAAGAGCGCTTTTACAAAAGCGCTTTGGTATGTTGCTTTTTTTTTTTTTTTTTTTTTTTTTTGCTTTTTTATTAATCTTTGGCAGCGCTTTTACAAAGAAGCGCTTTAGTAGGTAAATGAGGTATTTTAATGTGCAGCCTGTAATTTAATCCTCCCAGTCGACCTGTAATATTTTCGACCTGTAATATGTTTTCAACCTGTAATTTATTTTCGACGATATTATTTCAGCCATCAGTAAGACAATATATATATACTAATATAATACTATTATAATATCCAAAATTATATATATACATCATTACAACATCAATAATATTATAGTTCAAATCGACACAAATCCTACATGAAAAAGCGCTTAATATAAAATTGACACAAATCCTCTTTTATTTCTTCCAACTTAAGTCTCGGGTACCCAGCAGTACGGAATTCGTCAAGGTACTACAAAACAAAAACATAATATGAATGATACATTTAGTTAAATGTAATAAATTATATGAAATTATCTTAAGTTATAAATTCATACCGTGAGCGGAATCTCTAATTGATTTGCCTGAAGGATTTCTTTCATAAACCTCAATACAAAGTATCCGCAATCGTAACTGTTTCGCTGTTGCGGACACTACATAGAAAAACAAATAAGATTCTATAGTTGTCTAATTTTATCAAGTAGCATAAATATATTATAAGCAACATTGTGAAAAATAATGTACCTGCACTTGGATCCAAGTAATGTTGTTAGATTTAGTTCGGGATACCTGTGCGTCCCGTTGACTTCGGAACACTTGTATTGATCTAATTAACAAATATATAAAAGCATATGTTTAGATCAATCCCACAAATAAGTAAATATATAAATATACACGAATATATATTTAGAACGATCCCACTTACAAATCAACGATGTCCTTCATGGCCGGATAATTGGTCCATTCACCATTTACCGAATTCAGATAATACACGACTTCCCTTATAGGGTTGATAGCAAGCAGCAACCAGTGTGCTCTATAAATTAAAACAATAGGTTATATGAAAATTTTGCTATACACAAAAGAAACAGAGATTAGATGAACAAAGAATGAGAAACTAACCCTACTGGTCGGGTATTATACGCCCAAAGATGCAGACTTTCTGTATTGCCGGTGGACATGAATCTATCTACTAAGCGCTGTCTAACTGATTCCGGTTCCGAAGCAATTGCCATTCCGCTGCAGTGGGCGGAAGACACGAAACGGAATCTGTTAGACAACGGAGTCCCGCGCAACACTCTGTCATACAACAACCTTAAATAAAAACATAATAAACATTAGATTATTTTCATTGAAATGTGTAAATAAATTATATTGTGGGACTAATTAAATAATATATCGGATGAGTGAATATTACCGGATGTATGAGTGCATGTTAGTGACGCCTAGTTGATCATGCTTAAAGATCTCCTCCAAGTCATCAATTGTAATAAATGACTTGAATTCAATACCGAAGACACTCTCATCCATATCGATTTCACGTAAAGCACCATCCTTCAAATCGGATATATCAACCATTGTTGCGAGCGTCGACCGGTATCGAGCCACAAAAGAACCGCCTTTTTTTTCCCGCTGGCTTCGGAGGACCAGTGGGTGGTACGGTACGAACTTGCTGCGTCACTTGTTGTGACTCCCGAGCGGATGCCTAAAAATCATATAAGTTAGGTAAAATATAAAATCATGCAGATTTAGATTCAGATTAATTATTAACACTTTAAATGTACCTCTTTTAGTGATGCAACAGACTCCTCCTCCTGTAAAATCCCTTTACCCTTAACTGTGGGTTTTATAGGAGCAATCTAAAATTAAAATGTAAAAAATAATTAATAAACGGTTTAGAATTGACATTCGAAAACTAAATGATTCATAATCGTTTTCAATATACCTCATCACTAATGGTAATGAGCTCCGAGGGCCATGCAACAAATGATCCTATTGCATCTCGCAGCAATGTCGTCTCTGAGACCATGTCAGGTACCGGTAGCATCGCATCATGATCTACTACAACATCCACCGATACTTTCAGGTGTCCATCCGGGAGCGGTCTATGGTGAAGTAAATCTCCCAAAGTGTTGTGCACTTTTCCCTTGCCAACTAGTCGATAATTCGGTTCCGATAAGTATAGTTGGCAAGATGAAATGCCCTAAACCAATAGTAAATATAAAGTCATTATCATTAATAAAATAGAACAATTTAAAAGGAAAAAAATTATAATTACCTCGGGAAATTTCCTTTGATAGTTGATACTAGCCTTATCACTAGTTTCTTTCACCGATGAAGTGTTGCACTTTTCTCTCATATACATCTCTTTATCTCTTTGCAATTCAGAGACTTGTGCTTGCAATTCCGCCAACTTTTGCAACACTTCTTCATTTGAAGGATTTCTTCTCCTAGGACTCTTGTAAAAAGAGGTTGGAGTCACACCATGACCCTTACCCCTCACCCGACCGGGATACTCAGGAGCATCTAGTGCTCTACTAAGTACGCTCCCCTCACCGGTGGATGCCGATTGCGACAAGGCCTCCGGTAATTCATTTACATTAAAAAATCATTTATATATTAAAAAACATTTGATTTAATTAAAGACACAGTATTATACTTACACATTCAGTAAAAACTCTCTGAACTTCGGGATCGACAGCTTGATTCTTGCCCACACGAGCTTCCCTCCACAACACATGTATAGGAAGTGAGGTTTCCTCACTTTTAGTCTCCTCTAACTATGCATTGACACAAATGATAAAATTGTCAAATAAAACACATTTAGACAATTAATTAAAACGCATTTCTATTTACTTACAAGTTTATCCTCCAAGCGTGCATATCCCATACGCCCTTTTTTGTATGGATACGCGGGTTTGGATGCTCTCGCACTATTCGTGGCACTCCTTTTCCGAAAAGCTTCATCTCTTTGATTTACAAACTCAACCCAATCTTTTTCACCAATGAAGATCTCATACTTTTTTGGCCGTCCCGGTGCCTCTTCAAGAAAGTTTCCATCTTTATCCTTAAGATAGGTGTTTGTCAAAAAGGCTTTCCACCCTCTATATCTTTTGGGGAGTCCAATTGATTGAACATTTGACAGATATTCAGTACAAAACTCAACCGCTTCTTCAACAACGTATCGTTCGGCAATACAACCCTCCGGTCGACTTCTGTTTTTCACGTACCCTTTTAATATTTTCATATAACGTTCAGCAGGGTACATCCATCTCATATAAGCTGGTCCGCACAATTGTGTCTCTTTCACAAGATGAACAACTAGATGAACCATTATGTCAAAAAACGAGGGAGGAAAATACATTTCAAGATCACATAAAGTAACAACTATCTCTTTTTGCAATGTTGGTAAGATCGCGGGATCGACACCTTACTGCAAATTGACCTGAAGAAGAAACACAGCTTAGTTATTGCGCTTCTTACTTTTTCTGGGAGAATAGAACGTATACCTATTGGTAAAAAATGTTCCATTATAACATGACAATCATGCGTCTTCAAACTCTTTAACTTGAGGTCTTTCATGGACACAAGTCTTCTAATATCTGAAGAGTAGCCTTCTGGAACTTTAACTTCACTGAGGAACTTACACAATGTTTTCTTCTCCTTTCTAGATAGAGTGTAAACAGCAGGTGGCAGATATGTTCGTCCTCCTTTCGTCACGGGTCCCAATTCAGTTCTCATCCCCATGTTTACCATGTCCTTCCTTATGTGAAGGCCATCCTTAGACTTTCCTTGTATATTGAGTAACGTACCTATGACGCTGTCAAATACATTTTTTTCAATATGCATAACATCCAGGAAATGTCTTACGTACAACGACTTCCAATATGGAAGTTCAAAAAAAATGGACTTCTTCTTCCACCCACCCTTGACAAGTGAATGTGCAAAAGGCTTGCCAAACTGAGTGCTCACATCTTTCACCTTTTCAAAAATTTGATCACCTGACAAAAAAGGCGGGGCTGTACCATGTTCGGCCTTTCCGTTGAATGCTTTTCTCCACCCACGGTAGTGATGATTAGAATTTAAGAATCTACGATGGCCGAGAAAGACATTCTTCTGACAAAGCTCCAATCGTGTCGTATCGGTTTCATCTTCACAAACGGGACACGCCTTTTGACCTTTATTGCTGTACCCGGATAGATTTCCGTATGCTGGAAAATTATTAATTGTTCCAAACAACATCGCCCTCAAGTTGAAACTTTCCTTCCTATACCCATCGTAAACCTCCACACCGTTGTCCCACAAAAACTTTAAATCTTCGATTAACGGTGCCAAGTATACGTCTATGTCATTCCCTGGTTGTTTAGGCCCAGAAATTAGCATAGATAACATCATGTACTTACGCTTCATACATAGCCACGGAGGTAGGTTATAGATCATAAGAATCACAGGCCATGTGCTATGCGAGATACTTTGAATACCATGCGGGTTCATTCCATCAGTAGACAATGACAACCGAAGGTTTCTTGCTTCTTTTCCAAATTCAGGATAATCAGTATCAACTTTCATCCATTGTGGTGAGTCTGCCGGATGTCGCAACTTTCCATCAATAATTCTTTCATCTGCATGCCAAGTCAAGTGTCTTGAATCGGTCTCACTACGATACATGCGTCTAAATCTCGGAATTATAGGAAAATACCATAAGACTTTAGCAGGAGACAACTTTTTCTTATATCGAGGGGCACCACATTTAGGACACTCATTCAACGCTGCATACTCGTTTCGAAACAAAACTCAATCGTTTGAACATGCATGTATCTTATCATAGCTCATGCCAATAGAGGACAACATCTTTTTGGCTTCATACGTTCGATTGGGAAGAACATTATCCTCTGGTAGCATATCTTTCATAAGGGCTAATAACTCTGTGAAACTTTTATCCGACCATCCATTGTCCGCCTTTAAGTTGTACAACTTTAACACCGCAGACAATCTTGTGAATTTTGAACAACCATCATACAATGGTTTCTCTGCATCGCTTACCAACCTCTCAAACATTTTGGGACAATCCGCAAGATCTTCTTCAAGCGCTTCTGCAATCTCTTCGACTCGATCGCAATCGTATGTGTCTGTGCAATCTTCGTTTGAAGCATACTTCCTATTACACCTCGACTCAGCATTCCCGTTACTTTTCTCACCATGCATTGTCCAACATGTATAACTTCTATCAATTCCAAACCGTAGTAAATGGGATCCCAACTGTTCCCCGTCAACCTTACCCCCATAACAGCAACCCAAGCAAGGACACGGCATTCGAAGCGGGTCTTCGGAGTGCTTAACCGCAAACTCAACGAATTCCCATACCCCTTTCTCGTACTGTTTCGACAATCGGTTTGAATTCATCCATGTCTTATCCATGTCTTAATTAAGCTAAACAAATGCTTCTTGGTTTCTCTATCAGGTACTAAGGAATTCTGTCAAGATAATAAATAGCTATCATCATAATAGAATACCTAATCAGAATACCTAATCAGAATACCCGATTTCTTAAAGAAGACATTACCTTATTTCAAAGTAATATAAGTCCACAAACCAAAAAATTGGTTGAGAGACACTAAATTGATATTAAATAGAACCATAAACAATAAACTATAAGCAGAAAATAACAAACTATAAGCAAGAAGAAAGGGATAGTAACCTGAGTTAGACTTGATGTGGGAGATGGGTAGGTTTGAATCGGCGTTGTACAAGTAGAAACCAGAGACTTCAAAGTAACTGTAAAATTAAACACACACGCACGATGCATTTAAATACAAATATCATAAAAGTGAAGGAACTATATGCAATCTGTAGCACAAACTACTATGATTTTAGAAGTAGAAACCATAGACTTCAAAGTAACTATAAAAGTACACTTAACAGAATAATAATAAACCCACAACCAAATAACCATCCATAAACCCATGAAATTGCCTTACTATAATTTCACCATTACTATAATAACCTTTAACCTTCATCACCATTGACATAAACTACACAAATGCATCACAAAACTAGAACTCACATCATCACTAAATAACAAAAACAAAAACAAAAACAAAACTAGAACTCACATCATCATCAACAGAAGCACTCTAGTTTTCTGAAAAAAATAATTATAATTTAATTTATCAATACATGTAATATTTCTATACAACTATCAACTCCCATGATATTTTTGCATAACTACAGCTCAGACTACCAACTCAGATAGATAAATATTGTTACTAGTGTAATAAAAATAACATAAAGATTATGAATTACGGATATATTGTCGCTCGCTACCTTAGTAGTTACGTTACGTTACAAATACCCATCAATTTAGGCAGCAACAGCAAGTAGTTTTGTATTGTAATTTGTGAAATTGATTTTGAGAGTTGTAAGTCCTCTTTTATATAATTTTAATTTCGATTTAGATTTCGGATCGTTTTGTAAGGTTACTAAGTAAAGTTGCATTGATGTTTTTGATTGATTAAGTAATTAATGCGGTGATTATGTTTGGTAATTGTGGATTAGTTGCGATGTTTAAGGGTGATGATGAAGTGTAGATTTGAGAAATGGGATGTGTGACAGTGAAACAAATAAGGTTATGAACAAACTCTAAAAAATCATGTAAGACAGTGAAACACCAATAGAAATTGTGAATACAAGATTACACTCAAAGATGTTTTTGATTTATGGCAAACTCAAATGAGCATCCAAACAACAAGGAGGAATCGGAAAAGCAAAGCATTTGATCTCTCATGAAAGCACAGGACGATCTACTATGCATATAGGTCGACTCAACACAAGCTGAACAAGAAAAATGCAGAAAATCAGCAGTTAGGTCGACCTACTGTCAACCCAGGTCGACCTAAAATGAAGAAAAATCCATATACTTCTGCTAGGTCGACTCACAGATCATTTAGGTCGACGTAAAATGAAGAAATCTTCATATCAGTCTGCTAGGTCGACCTACATAACAACTAGGTCGACCTAATCTAAGAAAATGTTCCCAGAACGCATCAGAAGAGGATTCTGGTCGACCTACTCCTTCAACAGGTCGACCTAACTGGGAGCAAACTTCAGCAAGTACTGCTAGGTCGACCTAACCTCTACAAGAGGTCGACCTAACTGATCAAGAAAGTCCAAAATTCAGTTATTCTTGGTTCCAACTGTTATGCAATCATATATATTGTGCAAGGGTTAATTATTCTACAACACCAACGACTGAAAGATACACAAAGTCTTCTCATCTTCGTTCTTCGTCATCTCCAACACAATTACACATAATCATTCTTGCGTTGAGGGTTAGTGATGAGTTCGATAACGTCCATGGAACGGAATTGAAGATTCCTAGTGGGTGAAGATTTGTGGGGTTTGCTGGTGAATAAAATCTGCGGGTTTTGTCCTCCACGACGGGTGGTTCTTGGGGGTTTTTATCAAGAGGCGTTCATTGAGGATTCGGCTGAGTGTAACGATTGAGGAACGGGGAGTTCAAGGAATCAAGACACTGCAGAAGGGAATCGAAGTGAAGCTCTTGGATAACCTTGATCTTGCTCAAGATTAAGGGGGAAGAAGATTCAAAGGATCGACATAATTGGTTTATCGTTTATCGCTTTGTTATCTTCTTTGTATAAACTGCTTTCAACATTAATGAAAGTTTTCCCAATTTCAATTTGGAATTGGGGGCAGACGTAGTCGTAGCGAGGACGGTCGACGAACTGCCTAAACAAATATCGTGTTCTTATCGCTTTTATCTTTTCCTTTACATTCTGTTCATAATTGGTATAATTGCTAAATTGATCAATAATTCAAGTGTTAAAATTGTGAGTTAAAAGCTCTGCATAAACATCACAATTCACCACATCTTGAATTAACATCAATTTGAATATTGTCACCAAGTGTTTGTCTATTTGCTTAATCCACCTTACTGCATTGCAAATCAAAGCTTGTCTATCTAGAAGTTAATTGATATTCAATTGTGACACGTATTGATTCGATAGCATATCTCTTTATCTGTGATTTCAAATATTTTGTGGTTTTGTAACACATATAACCCTTTGCAATAGCGGTCCGGAATAGACGCAAGTCGATTCAGAACCGCTTTCGCTATAGTCTGTAATAATCCCGGAAAAACTGTGTAGGATCTATTCACCCCCCCCTCTAGATCCTTAGGCCAGCGTCTAACAGAAATCACCAAAAATTCTAATACCAATATCCTAAGAGCTAAACCAAATTACCAAAACCAAATACTTCCATCATATCAAACCACAATCATGAACAACAAAACCCAGATGTAAGGTTCCAAGAATTTTACTTTCACAATAGATACTTCAATCTTGACCTTTTAAGACGTGGTTTTGAGCAAATATCTAAGATCTAAGACTAAGTAGTAGTAAACCATTTGTCTACAACAGATTTTTCACCTACAACATAAATTACTATTGACAATATAGGAGTTAGCCTGGTATCAAATTTCAAATTGGGCTTTACAAGTAGCAATGGCTTCTTTGAAGAATGTTACTCAGCAACAATGGTTTTCACTACTGGTGGCGATGACAGTGTCGTGCACAAACTCGATATCAAAATTTCAAAAGCATATCTCCAACCGCAAAAACTTAAATCTTATCAATATCCTCATCCTCAAACTCGATATAATCATTCGTAACTAAAACATAAAAAAGAACTAGAGAAAAAAAAGTCGCAATGGGGTTACCTTCGAATTCGTTTTCTGGGCAGGGTATGTTCTTCGTTCTAGCTTCGTCTTCTCTTTGTATTCGTTTTCTGGGCAGGGTTACCTTCGAATTTGGTTTGTTAGGGTTTTGAGGAGTTTTTATGGAGTTTCTATGGAGTTCTGCAGCGATGGTTCTTCGTACTGAAATCTGGGCAGCGATGGCAGTGAAAGAAATTAGGGATTATGAAACAGCTATTCTGATTTTAAAATTTTTAATTAACGAAACAGCTATGAAAGCGCTTTTAGAAAGCGCTCTGGTAGCCATGCCTTTACCAGCGCTTTTTAGGGTAAAAGCGCCTTCGTACCCCTCCCCCTTTAAGAGCGCTTCTGAAAGCGCTTTCATAAGCCACCTATAAGAGCGCTTTTTGAAAGCGCTTTCGTACCCCCCCCCTATAAGAGCGCTTTTTGAAAGCGCTTTCGTACCCCCCTATAAGAGCGCTTTTTGAAAGCGCTTTCGTACCCCCCCTTTAAGAGCGCTTTTTTTGCGTGTTTTTTTATTTTGTTTTTAGCGAAACCTATGCCAGCGCTTTCTCCTAAAAGCGCTTTAGTAGGGGTGCTGCTAAAAGACAAATTTGGCATAGTGATATTTCAGAGTTCTAAAAAACTTATGAGATAGTCTCGTTGCGCTTTCTACCGTGAATGGTATGTATGAATTTATATCATAAGAATAAATTGAAGTTGTATTAAGAGTTCGAAACTAATTTATATGATTTTATATATGAATATATAAACCAATTTATTCGGAATATGTTTTATGAATATTTATTTTTTAGGAACTCATTGTATAAATTTAATGGATGCAAGTAAAAATGATCAAGATTGGTTGACTCAGCATATGAAGAAAGAGGTGGTGTGATGCATGGATGGATTCAATAATGAAATGTTGATACTGATACATTCAACAAAGATAGTTTATAAATAGAAAACTTTATTTTTTTATGAATAAAGAATTAATGGTAAAAGATGAAAGTGTATTTTTTTGATATTCTCTTGCTCATTGTTTTTGTAAACTTGTATAATACCGTGCATGAGCACGTTTATAGGTTTCGTACGCGCATTTTTTCATATACTATAAAAAAAATCATACACGTATTTGTTCACAAATTTTAAAATAGTATTGATAAATTTATATTTTTAATTTTTAGATCAGTAGTTCCATTTTTCTGTTTCGTGTAATTTCGATAATAAAAACCGAGATTTATTTATATTTTATTATCTTTGACACACTATGACTATCAAAATGGAGGGATTTTAAAAACTTTTCTTCAGTAATTTGTATTTTCTTTCTAAATCTAAGAAACACCTACCTAGTTTAAATTTTGTGGCATTATGTAGTGCTTTCTTAGTTTTATATATAAGTGGTTGTCTTAATTATTGCTATGTATTTGTTAGTTACGCAATGCTTGCTGCTAGGGACGGACCCAACCATTTTATATAGTGGGGGCAATATATATATAAATATATATATATATATATATATATATATATATATATATATATATAAAGTTATTATTTATTTTTCCTGCAATTTTATATATAAATAAAATTAAATGATTTTAGTATATTAATGTCAAATAAAAATATATCTTAACTACAATATTATTATCGGTATTATAGATAATTCTAAAACTAAAGATATAATATTATTTCTATTTAATACAAACTTTATCTAAAACTTACCAATCTCTTGTAAATTATATTAACAAAATATTAATTTGTATCATAATAATATATTTTTATACTATCATTATGTAAAGGAAAACTAAATTAACTGCACCCAAATAAATAGGCTGAGAGAGATATAGATAGTGTTAGAGGCTTACAGTACGTATTTTCATCAAACTTGTCTATAACATATAACATAAGTACATGTAACTACTCATGCATATGCAAATGTAGTGGGGGGAACCCACCCACACAACCTATAAGGTGGGTCTGTCCCTGCTTGCTGCCTGGTTTAGGCTCAAATATCCCCATGTGGCAATTGGGGCACTGACATCATCGGCTCCACTTCTATACTTTAATAATATCACACCTCAAAATGCTTATTATGATGTTGTTATAAGGGACTCAGTATAACTTATTTTTTTTTATCATTTATATTATTTGATTAATTTATTTTTATAATTAACATAATTAGTTAAGATAACTTGACTATAAATTCATTACAGGTATGCAGGAAGCTAGTGAGACATGCTAAACTCTTGGTGTGAAATTGAGAAAGTAGTGTATCAGAGAAATGGCATTTCCTTTCTAAGCCGTAGATTCAACATTTGCTAGCAACAAACATTATTTTCATTTATTTTCTTCCTTTTGTTTGACCTATGATTTAAATTCAGAGTTAAACTTATTCAAACTTTTGCAGTGTTTTGGAACAACATGACAAGTTAAAAGATTCCCTGAAGAGCAAATATCTCTACTCAGCAATTTGATTATACCCTAGACATGGATATCTGTAAGGGCATTCATGAAGCTGCTTTTGGAAGATGTCCGCAGTAGGATATGTGGAGTTGTTGTTTCTTAGTAGGCAAACAACGAATGTACTATCAATGCATATAAGGAAAATGTTTAAGACGCATTTAATGTTTATGAGTGACATGTATATAATTTACATATTTATTATTGAAGGTTCTCTAATATTATTTTTAGAACTTATCTTTGTAGAACTAGAAAATATTATAAATTATCATGCATTAAGAGATGCACTGAGATAGTGATGTCCGTCAGCATAAAATGGAATTCAACCATGTTTCAACCTATGTCTGTTAGCTTCAAAAATTATGCTACAAAGTGCAAGAAATATATCGGAGTCTCACCTCTACCTCATTGGATCACTACTTCCTACGGAAGTCATGAAAGTTGTTCTATATCAGCAACCATTACAAAAAATATTTAAATATTATGCTTAAATCATTTTGTCATCATTTCGTGAATTATGCAGAATATGAAGTTGGTTCATAGAAGATTTGGAAGCAATATCATTTTTTCAAATGAACTTAGAGATCCTTATAGTAGTGGCGGGTAAACATGAAAATCCAAAAAATCAAATTCATCTTAATTATTATATCAAAATGTGTTAAAACTAACTATGTGGCGTTTATATATATTTCAGAGTTCTAAAAAACTTATGAGATAGTCTCGTTGCACTTTCTTCCGTTAATGGTTTGTATGAATTTGTATCATAAAAATAAATTGATGTAGTATTAAGAGTTTGAAACTAATTTATATGATTTTATATATGAATATGTAAACCAATTTAATCGGAATATGTTTTATGAATATTTATTTTTCAGGAACTCATTTTATAAATTTAATGGATGCAAGTAAAAATGATTAAGATTGGTTGATTCTACATATGAAGAAAGAGGTGGTGTGATGCATGGATGATTCAATAATGAAATGTTTATACTGATGCATTCAACATAGATAGTTTATAAATAGAAAAATATATTTTTTATGAATAAAGAATTAATGGTAAAACATTAAAGTGTATTTTTTCGATATTCTCTTGCTCATTGATTATTTAAACTCGTAAAATACCGTGCATGAGCTCGTTTATAGGTTTCGTACGCGCATTTTTTCATATACTATAAAAAAAATTGTACACGCATTTGTTCACATATTTTAAAATCGTACTGGTTAATTTATATTTTTAATTTTTAGATCAATAGTTTCATTTTTCTGTTTCGTGTAATTTCGATAACAAAAAACCAAAATTTATTTATATTTTATTATCTTTGACACACTATGACTATCAAAATTGAGGGATTTTGAAACATTTCTTCGACAATTTGTATTTGCTTTCTAAATGTAAGAAAAACCTACCTAGTTTAAATTTTGTGGCGTTATGTAGTGCATTCTTAGTTTTATATATAAGGTGTTGTCTTAATTATTGCTAGGTATTTGTTAGTTACGTAGTGCTTGCTGCATGGTTTAGGCTAAAATATCCCCATGTGGCAATTGGGGCACAGGCATCATGGACTCCACTTCTATACTTTGATAATATCACACCTAAAAATGCTTATTACGATGTTGTTACAAGAGACTCACTATAACTTATTTTTTATCTTTTATATTATTTGATTAATTTATTTTTTATGAAAAACATAATTAGTTAAGGTGACTTGACTATAAATTCATTACAGGTTATGCAGGAAGCTAGTGAGACATGCTATAAATTTATTCTTAGTAACCAACATTATTTTCATTTATTTTCTTCCTTTTGTTTGACCTATGATATAAATTTAGAGTTAAACTTATTCAAACTTTTGCGGTGTTTTAGAACAACGTTGATAAGTTAAAAGATTCCCTGAAGAGCAAATATCTTTACTCAACAATTTGATTATCCCCTAGTCATAGATAAATGTAAAGGCATTGTTGGAGCTGCATTTGGAAGATGTCCTCAGTAGGATATATGGAGTTATTGTTGCTTATTAGGCAAACAACGAATGTACTATCAATGCATATAAGGATAATGTATGAGACGCATTTAATGTTTATGGCTGACAGGTATATAATATACATATTTATTATTGAAGGTTCTTTAGTATTATTTTTAGGACTTATCTTTGTAGAACCAAAAAATATTATTAATTATTATGCATTATGAGATGCACTGAGATAGAGATGTCTGTCGGCATAAAAAGGAATTTGACCATGTTTCAACCTATGCCTGTTAGCTTCAAAAATTATGCTACAAAGTGCAAGAAATATATTGGAGT